>NW_017100643.1:153903-158758 GCF_001263275.1 Habropoda laboriosa | reverse complement strand
TCGAACAGATATAAATTATTATAACTGATGGTACAGTTCAACCATTTTCAATAGTCTTTTTATATTCTTCAATATTCTTTTACACCTGCCAATCGACCTCAAACGAGGGATAGGGTGTCTCTTCACCGGAAGTGTCCTCATCATGTTACTCAAAGGACTCTAATGATTGGGTCTTACGCGATAAAGCCTAAAGAATCAAATTTTAGCACTGCTGATATTATTAAAAAAAAAAATATTCTTTCCTCTTTTTGGTTAGTGATAAATCGAAGACTTTTTTATAAAAGTTTAACGAAATACTTTTATTAATACATAAGTGTACATAGGTAACGACTACATTGCACATTTGCTGCTCTAGGTGGTAAAAGTTAATTAAATTGTTTCTTTTGAATTCCAGGTGCGGAAGGAGCTTTTAAAAAGTTAAAACCTGATCCCTGTGCTTCGAGTCCTCACATCGGTCACACCCCTACCACTGCCAGCTGTCCAACCCCTGCTCGACGACGGCATAGGACTACTTTTACACAGGTTTGCTATTCAAATAAAATATTACCTTACGTATCTCTTTTATTTCATAAATTTTCAAATTTTCGGTTCGATTGTAAATCTTTTACCAAAGCACGATACATGTACCACGTGTTTAGAAATTACCTCTGGAAGCATTTATTTCGGTTTGTAATTTTCATTCTGATTCGTCAATTCAAACTATGTGAAAAGAAATCTTAGGTCATTAACACGTTCCGTGACGAGTCGTTTTTGCACCACTTTTCATTTAGGTTACGTGTACCGCCGAGGGTAATTGTGGTATTATTTATTTTATTTTGTTTTTACTAGTTTTTAAATCAAAAGTTGAAAGTAACAGGTTTAAACGGGAAATTAAGAATGTTTTGAAATTGCAGCATAGCTAAAAAATATTCTAAGTTTCAATTTTTTAATTTATTTCAATGCAAGTAGTAGTGCAAGATGTTCAACTTATGATATTTACCCTTGGAAAAAATTTAGATTGCAAAATTTAGACACGGTGAGAATTTTTCATAAAGTGCAGCATTTCTTTCGTAATTACCCTATGAGCTTGAAACGTATGTTTAATAATGAATTAAAAATTGAAAAACATTATTATCCAGTGTAGAGTGAAATAAATAAGTTTATTTAAATAATTTACAATTAAACGGAAACATATAGAATATTGTATAAAGCAAAACAAATAGAACATATAGAAAAGTATGAAATAAATCAAATATTTTCATATTAAAAGTTGATTACAATGTTTCCTTTTTTCTATTAAAACAAGGTATACATAAATGGGATTGATTAGAGCAATTACTATAGAATATCGCTACTTGTTTGGTTATACTTCTTGCCAGTTGACATTTCATTCATATAAAGAAGTGCGAAATTGCTGTACATTTGCCCTCTTTCCTTATAATTTTATAGAGTTTTCTGTCTGTATAACATAGCGACTCAAACTTGAGTGTATACAGGGTGGTACATTTAAACGGGAACGGTGAAATATCTCACGAAGTTATGAAACGTTATCCATTGAAGTTATGAAAAAAATATTTTTACAAAAGTTGTTCGGTATAATAATTTTTCTGCAGGTATTATAGTGGAAAAGATATCAAAGTCAAGTTAATGTTTTTTTTAAATAGAACGTCATATTTTTCTATTCCTAATATTACAGTATTTGCTGTGACGAATTCAACGGAGTGCCACATGAAGTCATTTCGTTTTATAGAAAGTTGTAAAATCATGGAGAATTTATATTAGTACCACAATCAAGAAGTGTTTATCTGACGTTGACCTACCCGACTAGAATTTCAGTTAGGCAGATATTAGGTCCGCATTAGGCTAGCCTAATTTGCCTGTTTGGCCCCAATAAGTCCGCATGCGGTATGTAACGCGGAATATTCGCGACTACCTAATTCGGAAAGCCGCATTAGGCTTTCCCAATGTGAATGCCTAACTTTGGCGTGCGCTCGGCCACTCCAATTTGGGTCACGTATAGCAGCTGTTAGGAATGCCTAACTTTGGCGTGCGCTCGGCCACCCCCATTTGGGCCACGTATGGCAACTGTTAGGAACGCCCAACCTAAGCTTGCGCTCGGCCACCCCCATTTGGGCCACGTATGGCAACTGTTAGGAATGCCCAACCTAAGCGTACGCTCGGCCACTCCCATTTGGGCCACGTATGGCAACTGTTAGGAACGCCCAACCTAAGCTTGCGCTCGGCCACCCCCATTTGGGCCACGTATGGCAACTGTTAGGAACGCCCAACCTAAGCTTGCGCTCGGCCACCCCTATTTGGGCCACGTATGGCAACTGTTAGGAATGCCCAACTTAGGCATGCATCATTCCTTCCGAATTAGGACCTAATGCGGTAACGATTAGGCTTGCAGCATTTAGGTGTGCCTAATCGTTTCCGCATTAGGCCCACATTCGTCTTTAGGCATGCCTAACTGAAATTCTAATCAGGTACCTCCCCGATTCTTCACTACTTTACGATTTTTCATAGAACAAGATGACTTCTTGTGGCATATCATTGAATTCGTCGCAGCAAACGCTATAATATTAGGAATAGAAAATATAGCGTTCTATTTAAAAAAATTAACTTGACTTTGATATCTCTCCCACTACTACGCCTACAGAAAAATTATTTAGGTCAGGTAATGTGCCCTTTATACCAAATAACTTCAATTCCTCGTAAGATATTCCACCGTTCTCGTCTAAATGTAACACCCTGTATATCTCTAATGGCATTCGATGTGATAAACACTCTATATATGATAATTATGTATTACTTAATAGTATTATGAAATATTTTACGCTCGTCTATCTGTTTATACTCAAAATATGAAACGTTCTGAATGTAAATTTCAGCGAGTACCACCAGTGGTCCTCACGCCACGAAACGTGTTAAAATTTCATCCTGTGATAATAAATGCTCTATCGTAGTTTTGTTAATTATTATATATTGTTTCATGTAAAAATTAGTTTGCTGTTATGTTACATTTAACTTTCTCCTATAGGAGTACGTACGGACAGGTACGTATTCACCGTAAGGCGCATTAAAGTGGCACACGTTCTTGTCAAATCATAACATCATGACAGAACTTCCATTAACTCAATTTTCTTTCACACTAAATATTCAAAAATACTCGTTTGAGAGCTTATAACCTTAAAATCAGGGCCGCCTTTACCAGAAGGCGCAAACTGGGGCCACATTTCGAAACTTTACTTCTCACAAACAACAATATAAAAAACAACCTAAATAGTTACAGTTGCGAAAGAAAATACTTATTTCTATATATTAAATTCGTAATATAAAAACAAGAGGCCGCTGAAAAGAGAAACGCCAAATTTATGAATTCGATTAACTGAAATAGACTTCCCTTTTCATAGGCCTCGTAATTATATCGCGCCTAGGGCCTACAAAAGTGTAAAGGCGGCCCTGCGTACAAATGTTACGCAGTTTCTCGAATTCGTTCGTGTTTCCGCGGACCAAGCACCTTTGGAGAAATCTTAAATCCCACGTTAGACAGTTTCCCCAAGCATCCGCGCCTATTGTTACGATTCTCGATAGCGGGATTACTTTCGGGCAAAGCCGTTCCAGTTTTTTCGATAACGTCATTTCGATTCCCTCGATCCGGGACCTTTCGTATAGCGCTCAAATTTCCTGTCGGTAGTTCAGATCAGCTTTACTACGGCCTTCCAATTGTTTCGCAGGAGCAGCTGGCAGAATTGGAATCGGCATTCGCAAAATCTCATTATCCAGACATATACTGCAGGGAGGAATTAGCGAGGTCCACCAAATTGAACGAGGCTAGAATTCAGGTGGGTGTTACATTTTTTTTTTTTTTTATCAAGAAATAAGAAAAGCAACGAGCTCCTTAACATATGATTTTCGTCCGACGCACAATTTTTCGGACGAAAGGAAGATTTTGTCGTTATCAATCGGATTAGAATTGATCGAATGTTACTAAAAAATTTTGTATTGTAAGAATATAAAGATAACAAGTTATACGAGAATTCGTGATAGAAACTTGGTATAATTTTTATCTTAAACGAAGACATAGTATTCCTCGGTAGAATACTTTTTTTTTTCTTTCAAATACATGCTTGTAGAAGAAGAGCGAAATATCTGTTCCTTTTAAATTCGTGTTCATAGGTTGCGAAGTTTCACATCCTGCTTCAGAAGTATCGCTAAAATTTATACACCTATTTTCTGCACCAATCTTTTCGGCCATGACTCACACTATAATTGAATCAAAGACGCATGTAGGGTGATAAAATGAAATTACGCGCGCAAATGTCGATCCAAGACCCGCGTCTTTCGAGGGTTGCAGAATCAATCAAAGGGTACGAAGGCGTTTCGACTGAACTTTTTCATCTCTACTGAGTTCACAATATCGATGAAAAGATTAAATTATAGTTACCCACTCGCTATTACTGAATAATAGCAATTGCAGCGTACAGAAGGTTCTTACTTATTTATCAGTTATTTTTCAACAAAGTTTGCAGAAACGTCTAGCTATTAAGGAATTTTTAATTTGAAAGGAACGTTTTGAAGAAAACGTTCAACAGTTCAATTTCTTTTATGATACAAATAATCTGTTTCGTGATACTAATTTCGTTTATGACATAAATATTTAGTAATCGTCATCTTAATTTTCTAACTATAAAGCAAATGTGCCTCCATTCTAATTGTAAGTATGCGATGTTTTACAAATAGGAGTATACACGTATTACCTAATACTCGACGATTAAGGTATTTTGTATTTTATTTCAAATAACGATATACATTAGACACGTATAACCTATATAGATCACTGACTGTAAACGATAAAAGTTGATATACCTTTTGT
>NW_017100643.1:111913-153370 GCF_001263275.1 Habropoda laboriosa | reverse complement strand
CAAGTAAAATTTCATTGCTACACAACATAATGATTTTTTTAAAAACTTCACCAGCATATATATGTATGCCTATTGCACAATGGAACTCGAATACTTCTCTCACTTTTTGGAAAACATTGAGAAAAAGTCCATTTTTCCTTAGCACGGGTACAGCACCTTATATGACTATCAATAGAGTTTAATTAACACATTTATCGTTTTCTAATTTATTGCATTTCTTTTTATAAAATCCAGACCATCTTCTGTTTTCGGGAAATACAATGCAAACAAATAAATTTACGAATATCAGCCAGGCATTTCCAAACAGTGCAATTAAGGACCACGCAGATCTAGTGCAGTAAGACGAACATGAACCAGGACACGGTACTCGTAAATGCAGAAATCCTGGAAGCCTTGGCCTTCGAGGGTTTCTAGCTGTCGAAGTGGTCTTTGTCTCTGGTACATTCGTCAGCGCCAACGTCGTCGAGAATTCGTTGTGCCTAGACCAGTGTCGTTGCGAGCAAGGGCGCCCGCCGATACCCGCGGGCAAAGCTGAGAGCGAAGTCGCGAAATAGTGAAATCACGTACGCTAAAGCGGAGTGGGGAAAGACGCTTGTGTTACATATCTTCCAAACATAATTCTCCTATGGTTACTACATACATGCACGCTTGCATACACGCACCGTTGCCCGAAAAGGCGTGGCTTGCTGCCCGCCGACTTGTTTTCGCCCGGGAAAGCCCAATGCGCTGCCCGTACGGGCAACGACTGAACAGCACTGCCTTAGGATTTACAAGTGTGACTGAAATTCTAGTACGACCAATAAATAGAAGACAATACCGTTTCCCGCCTACATGTACATTAAGACGAAATTAAATAACAAGTAAACGACCTATTAACCCTTTCGCTACAGTAGATTTTAAAGCGTAACATGGATAGCTGATGGCAAATTTGTAACCACGGATGCAAAATTTGTTATTTTGACTGTATCGTTTTAAAATTCGGTTCATTAAATTAAGGTGGAAATGGGTAAAGGATAAAATGAAGTATTAAGTTAAGGTGGAAGTGAATTTTCGCGAATTTTCAAAACGCCTATAGGCGCCAATAGTAACGAAAGGATTAAATACCGGAATGATGAAACCATCAGAATTACCTTATAACACTCCTATCTGGATCGTTCATTGGGTAGTAAACGCAACAAGCACTGACGGATGGTGCTACATACTGTTTTCGAACCTTAAATTTAAAAAACTGTTAGCGATGCGTATGCGCTATCTAATATGGCTGAAATTTTTGACAATTTCGGAGAAGCTAAGTATTTTTCCGAATTCGATTTTGTATCAGGCTTTCGGGACAAGGACAGGGATACAATGGAAAAGTAAGACTCTAACAGAATTTGCATTTCTTAACTGTGTATCCACTATGAAAGCCAGAGGAAAAAGTATGATCTTACATATCAGTCTAAACATATATGTATACCCTTTTTCTATAACGTGAATTGTTTTAACAGTTGCAGTTTGGTCTTTTAATTTTTTAAATTCGTAGTATTACGGTAAATAGACTATGTGTTTTCATGAAAGTGTTAATTGAAGATTTTACAATCGCTACAGTCGATCATGAACACTTTGTGAACGCAGCACTTTTGTATTTTTGTGGAACATACGAACTCGCTGTGCCTTGCTTCTTTGTATTATTATAAATCCACAATACAATGCACGCATAAATAGCGAATATACTGATAAATCACACTAAACAAGTCCCAAAATAATCGTTTTTATTTTACGGTGAAAAAACATAAAAATCACTCCTTTATACTTTATCTTTCGTATTCCACAACACTGATTTTTCTTCACAGAGAGTGATTAAATCGGTGATTTCATTTCTCCACTAATTTTTTTTCCTGACATTTTTTACTCGCACGAGAGTTCTGTCAAAAATACGAAACTGCTTCGTGTTTGCAAAACAACTGCTTATTCGAGTCGTAACTCTCAGAGAGTTGAGCGATGCTTTCAGACAGTCACTCTCAAACGCAGTGTCCATTCGCGAGAGATACTCTCGAGAGCAACTCGCGATAGTTTTACTCTCAAAAGAACAGTGTAACGGTTTGAATTTAAAAGGGGCGCGTCTTTTTACCGTGATCGGCGTGCGTCCGCCGAGCGGCGTTGGGAGTGACGACCGCGCATGCGTCGAGCGAAAAAAAGTATGGCGTATTGCGTTGTATTCAGACCACGTGTGTGATGTTTGTTCTCGGTTTTGCCAATAAAAGTAATATAAAATCAGAAAATTCTTTTCCCGCTAACTCTTTTCTGTGCGCGAACAGACAGCTAGCTTTATATTTGGCTCGATGTACGTACAGCGACCCAGGCTCGCGTTTCTTATGTTTGGCTCGCAAGAAATATCACGAGTTCTAAGAAGTTAAGGCCTAGAATTTTCCCAGAACAGTTGCGAGCGTACAGCGATAAGAAATCGGACAGGACGACTCGTCCTCAGTCGGTGTTTACGAGGCTGTCGAACGAGTGCCACGACGAACGTCGAACGTCGCTTATACTGTGCGATTGTAGTCTTGTAGGGAATACATCGAACAACGCGTTTTCGATTATACGCGGATTTCCAATCAATTTACGTACTTAGCATATTCGTTCGTGTGAATTAAGTGCCGCTGCATACAAGAAAGTGGTGCACCGAATTCAAGTACACAACGAATAGCTCAGCTTGGGAGAAAAATCAAACGAGAAGCGTGTCTCTGCGAACTACGCCACGGTATGCGTATGCGTGAATAATATGTATGTATATATACGTACACAATCGAATGATTGAGTAAATTGAAAATAGAGAAGAGCCTACTTATAGCTAATTAGATTAATTACTGCAACAATTTCGTTTTATCGTATCCTAAATTTATTTTTCTTGTAATAAGATGCGTTATAGCTATGAAACAACAAGAAATTAGTTTTTTTTTACTGTTGCCTCCCCGAGGCATATACATATTCTATCCTTTTCTGGAAAAACACTGTCTCTTAGTAAACAACTAAGTCTTTACACACGACCTACTGCGTTTGTTATTATTCCAACGACAATGTACGACAATTGACACACAGTGCAGATGATCAGACTTCAGTTTTCCGTAAAACCGGGGGATGGTTCCCAACTACGCGAATTTCCATCTACGCGACAGTCGACGTCTCTAACCTACGCGTGGTTCGACAGACACTGTATACATATACATATGTATATGTACGTTTAGCCTGATATGTAAGATGATACTTTTTCCTGTGGCTTTCATAGTGGATACACAGTTAAGAAATGCAAATTCTGTCAGAGTCTTACTTTTCTATTGTATCCCTGTCACGACGATTATTTTATTATATTTGCTATTATAACTTTTATCACTTCTAGAATAAATAATTATTGGTTTCTGTTTGCTTAGAATATAAGCATCGTGTCATCAAAGAATTCCTTGTTCCGATTAATTTGTCATTAATTATTTTTCATTATTTTTGGTTTTTATTAAACCTTAATTGGGTGGTGTTTAATAAAAACCAAATATAATGTATAAATCTAAGTGGTTAATTTACAAAGAGACCATCATCCGAAGAAAACGAGACGGAATACACCTTAATTGGGTGGTGTTTAATAAAAACCAAATATAATGTATAAATCTAAGTGGTTAATTTACGAAGAGACCATCATCCGAAGAAAACGAGACGGAATACAAGTTATAAGTATGGTCATACGCTTATCTTGAACCGCATTTTTCATAACTTTCCCATCATTTCCGGGAAAAATGACAGTTACATTTTTTATTCCTTGGGATGCGTAGAATCATGCTGTAAAAAATTTTTCGTTCCGGCCGTATGCCAAAATTGGCCTTTTTTTAACATCCTCCTTTTTAATGTTCTTGACAAAATATCGCAAAACAGTTCCAGATCTCCATTCTTTGGACAGTTTTATATCGATTAACGTTTCGTGAAAAAAACTGATATAAAATATTTTAAATAATTAAACTTCAAATTTATTTACACGCTTGCTGGACAACCGGGACACCCGGGTGCCCCAAGCGTCTTATTCCGATACATGAGATATGTAGCGATAATTTTACTGTCATTCTTGTCCGATGCTCTTAATTTTTCCTTCCTGTAATATACCAAATACTGTTACAAAAGATTTGAGCGAAAAATTATTCGAAACTACAATATAATTCCATGATAAAGTCAACAGTCCCTGTCGTTCGAATGCATGCATGTTCATCTTGCTCTTTAGCAATTTATTCTAAATTCTTTAGCAATTAGCTACTTATTTGGATACCATGAAAATATTACACTTTGTTCGTATGTGCCGAAAAAGGAAAAAGCCGTCATACTATTGTCAACAAGGCATACTGGTAATGCTGTCTCTGGACCAAAAAGAAAACCAGAAATTATTCAATTTTATAATCAAACAAAATCTGGCGTTGACACAAATGTTAGGAAGATATAAAAGACGAACTACCAGATGGCCACTAGCACTCTTTTATAACGTATTAGACATTGCCGCTCTTTCCTCCTACCTTATACAGTAAATTCTCCACAAGTGTCAGTTCGCAAGGAACCTAAACCTGACACTTGTAGAGTCAGGGACTACGTCTTTGAGCCTCGCGCCCGCATTTGTAGTTTGCCGAACGTACACAAGGACAGCGAATAGAAGATAAGGATGAAACATGAGTCGAGGTAACCAAGCGATTTAAATACCAACTTTTTTAATTTTACGTTTTTTTATCCCGAAATTTTTCTTATAGCTAGCTATGACGTTCAAAATTTTTAGTTGACAACATTTATTTTATTTTCATTATTCTAAACATTTGAGGCACTCCAGTCACTGATGACCACCATGGCCATATCGAGGAAACAATCTAACGTTAAATCTTGTTGAGTGATTAATTTAATTTCGTAATATATCGCTTTAGCGAGTCACCGTTTGGTTGCCAATTGTTTATCACATAGAGTCGGCCTGCCTCCACGCAAAAAAAAAAAAAAATGTAGGGTCGATTCCACAAGTGTCAGTAAAATGTAGGGTCGATAGCAGCAGAAAAGCTGCTAAACAATTAGAATTAAATGTAACGATAGAAATTATTGCAATAATGCGTTGAAAAATTGAAATAATCAAAAGAAAATACGCGAATTCGTATCTTTTTCGATTCTAGAATATAAGAAAATTTGAATAAAATACGCGACGCGAATTGGGGAGAAGCATAAGTTAAACGCGTAAAAATATTCAATAATAAACGAACTAGGGATGAAGCTATTATTTCAATACGCGATGCACTGACTCTAGTATTTACTAAAATTCAAAAATTCTCGTATAAATTCCGAACATAGATTATTAATTACGGTTAACCACTGAGACGGTTTAATTTAGGGTGGGCATAGTGCACTCGTTCCAAATCAGCTCACAATATACAATAATAAATCAACTAACGGTAAATTATTAGTAAACAAAATTCAATATCAGAGAAAATATATGAAAAATTTCAAATTAATTTCAATTGCTCAAAGTCATTTCAATATCCTATTCGACAAGTCTGAAGAACAACGATGACTAAAATTCAAATGTTTATTTCCCTAAACCTTCAAAATAATTTCGAAATATTTTATTCGAAGCGGAGTATTCCAAGTCAGTATCGATAGTTGAAAAAATTATTTGATTGTATTGAAAAGAATCGAAAGGAGAATATTTAAAGTCTGATATTAAATGTCTAGCAAGTACCAGTAATTGGTAAAATGATTTATATTTGTTTTAAAAGGAAAATTTCTAATAGGTATTAGTTAAAATGAATTATTATTCAGTCTATTGTATTGAAATTCTAATTGATTCTAATGTATACAAGTGTTACAAGAAGGCTGAGTGTGTACAGGGTGGACATAGGCTAGCTAGTAGCCCCCGACCACTCTATGAACTTTAACGTCTATACTCGAAAGTGTATCGTCAACACTAACACGTTACCCAGATTATCCAAAAATTGAAGAAGTTACTTTTAAAATTGAACATTCTACGGTGTTTCGAGAGATTTGATAATCACAGTCGAACCTTAAACGAACGTTCAAACGAAGAAAATTTTCCAAAAATCATTTCGTACGTTATTAATCGATAAAACAAAAATTCATTGTTGAAAAATAAATATTTCCTGAAAATCTTCATCTTCCATACAAGATTCAAGATTTTCCCTAATTAAGAGTAATTTCAAAAGATTATCTGTATAAGCTATTATTTCAATACGCGATGCACTGACTCTAGTATTTACTAAAATTCAAAAATTCTCGTATAAATTCCGAAAATAGATTATTAATTACGGTAAACTACTGAGACGGTTTAATTAAGGGTGGGCATGGTGCTGCTTTAGTTTGAAATGATTTATAAACACATAATTAACAGAGGAAAAACCGTGAAACGGCAAAACGTCTACATTCTAATTGTTATAACATGTAAACAGAACTTTAAATTTAGTGTAAACAGAAAAAATATATAATACAATTTATTTCACGGTATTGCAACAAATAAACGTTGAATCAATATTTAATTCGTATAAAAACAATTATTTAACGTAATAATTTTACCTTCACTATGGCTATTTTTAATCTACGACCACAGGTCAACCTGATTTCTAATCCTTACGAACTTTAAATTCAGTCTAAACTGAGAAAATATATAATACAATTTATTTCACGGTATTGCAACAAACAAACGTTGAATAGATTCTTAATTCGTATAGAAACATTTATTTAAAATAATAATTTCACCTTCACTATGGCTATTTTAAATTTACGACCAAGGGTCAACCTGATTTTTAATCCTCCGAACTTGATTTCACAACGAGAAAGTAATAAGATCGTTGAAACGTACTTATTTGTCAAAGAAACTTGCAAAAATGTATAAATAATAATATGTAATGTTTTAACAAATTTTTGGAAGTATAAATTAATAATAAAATTGTGAAAATTAATAAATTATACGTTATTATAACATTAATAGAATTATGACTAAACCGAAGTTCGAAGTCGAGTATTTAAAGTCTGATATTACGTGCCTAGCGAGTGCCGGTAATTGTTAAAATTTGTTTAATAATTAGTAATAGAAATTCTAATTGATTCTAATGTATACAAGTGTTACAAGAAGGCTGAGTGTGTACAGGGTGGACATAGACTAGCTAGTAGCCCCCGACCACTCTATTCACATCTCAGAACCTTCAGGTCAAAATACGCCGCGAAGTGTCTAGGGCCCAGTATAAAGGGTAAATGATTTCGCGGGACATCGGCGGGTCCTTATATACCTGCGGTACCCTCTCCCCAAAGTCATTAGCAAAATCGTCGGTTAGGTCAGGCGGGAAATTTTCGCGGGAGATTTTCGCGGGAGATTTCCGATATCGTAACACGGTATAATTTATCAATTTTCACAATTTTGTTATAAATTTATACTTCCGACAATTTGTTATAACATTGCATATAACAATTTATACATTTTTACAATATTCTTCAATGGAAACAGGTTTTAGCGTTCTCGTTACTTACTCGTAGTTTAATTAATTTCGTAGGGATTAAAAATCAGGTTGACCTGTGGTCGTAGATTAAAAATGACCATAGTACAGCTAAATTTATCGTGTTAAATAATTCCTTTTACACGAATCAAAAATGTATTCAATGTCTGTTTGTTATAATATCGTGAAATGAATTATTTGTGCAGTTCTGTGCATTTTCTGTGCAGTTCAACCTAATTTACTTAAATTTACATTGCGAGATAGTATACTGTAACAAGTAGTAACAAGCAAACGTTGAATAAATTCCTAATTCGTATTAAAAAAAATTATTTAACACAATAATTTCAGCTTTATTATGATTATTCTTGATAAATGACCACAGGTCAACTTTATTTTTAATCTTTATAATCTTTAAATTTAGTGTGAGTAGACAAAAAGTGTAATATAATTCATTTCATGATATTATAACAAACAAACGTTGAATACATTGTTGATTCGTGTAAAAAGAATTATTTATCACGATAAATTTAGCTGTACTATGGTTATTTTTAATCTACGACCACAGGTCAACCTGATTTTTAATCCCTACGAAATTAATTTAACCACGAGTAAGTAACGAGAACGCTAAAACCTATGTTTCCATTGAAGAATATTGTAAAAACGTATAAATTGTTATATGCAATGTTATAACAAATTGTCGGAAGTATAAATTTATAACAAAATTGTGAAAATTGATAAATTATACCGTGTTACGATATCGGAAATCTCCCGCGAAAATCTCCCGCGAAAATTTCCCGCCTGACCTAACCGACGATTTTGCTAATGACTTTGGGGAGAGGGTACCGCAGGTATATAAGGACTCGCCGATGTCCCGCGAACTTATTCACCCTTTATACTGGGCCCTAGACACTTCGCGGCGTATTTTGACCTGAAGGTTCTGAGATGTGAATAGAGTGGTCGGGGGCTACTAGCTAGTCTATGTCCACCCTGTACACACTCAGCCTTCTTGTAACACTTGTATACATTAGAATCAATTAGAATTTCAATACAATAGACTGAATAACAATTCATTTTAACTAATACCTATTAGAAATTTTCCTTTTAAAACAAATATAAATCATTTTACCAATTACTGGTACTTGCTAGACATTTAATATCAGACTTTAAATATTCTCCTTTCGGTTCTTTTAAATACAATCAAATAATTTCTTCAATTATCGATACTGACTTGGAATACTCCGTTTCGAATAAAATATTTCGAAATTATTTTGAAGGTTTAGGGAAATAAACATTTGAATTTTAGTCATCGTTGTTCTTCAGACTTGTCGAATAGGATATTGAAATGACTTTGAGAGTTTGCTTTTTCGTTACAGCATAGTATGTAACTATTCTTGTAGCAATTGAAATTAATTTGAAATTTTTCATATATTTTCTCTGATATTGAATTTATTTTATGACTTGCTATTTTGTTTACTAATAATTTACCATCCAAGGAATTTGCATGAATTGCATGTTAAGTAGTTAGTTGATTTATTATTGTATATTGTGAGCTGATTTGGAACGAGTGCACTATGCCCACCCTAAATTAAACCGTCTCAGTAGTTTACCGTAATTAATAATCTATTTTCGGAATTTATACGAGAATTTTTGAATTTTAGTAAATACTAGAGTCAGTGCATCGCGTATTGAAATAATAGCTTCATCCCTAGTTCGTTTATTATTGAATATTTTTACGCGTTTAGCTTATGCTTCTCCCCAATTCTCATCGCGTATTTTATTCAAATTTTCTTATATTCTAGAATCGAGAAAGATATGAATTCGCCACGAATTCGCGTTTTTTCTTTTGATTCTTTCAATTTTTCAATTGCATTACGCATTATTGCAATAATTTCTATCGTTACATTTAATTCTAATTGTTTAGCAGCTTTTCTGCTGCTATCGACCCTACATTTTACTGACACTTGTGGAATCGACCCTACATTTTTTTTTTTTTTACGTGGAGGTAGGCCGACTCTATGTGATAATCAATTGGCAACCAAACGGTGGCTCGCTAAAGCGATATATTATGAAATTAAATTAATCACTCAATAAGTTTTAACGTTAGATTGTTTCCTCGATATGGCCTTGGTGGTCATCAGTGACTGGAGTGCCTCAAAGGTTTAGAATAATTAAAATAAAATAAATGTTATCAACTAAAAATTTTGAACGTCATAGCTAGCTAGACATTATTTTCAATTGAAAAAAAAAAATTATAAAGCATAATACTATAATCCTATGCTTAAAATGTATTTTCTTGTGGCCGCCTGACAGCAACCTGTAAATCTGGCGCGACAGTGAACGTGTTAATAAGTAAATGTTGTTCAAATTATATCGTGTTTGATATCATTTTCATCAGAAAAATCTCACCAACATATTAAAAAAAATTTCAGATGAAAAATAGTAAAATTAAAGAAATTATATTTTTCTATTATGAATTGTGGAGCCGTGAATCTCGTAAAAGAAACGAGTAGTGTTGCGTTACACGCTTGACTGACAGCGAGGGAAATAACATAGGCGTAGCAATGACGCAGACCTAGGTGTAGGACCATCTATACTGACACTTGTAGAATCCAAACTGACTGACACTTGCAGAGAATTTACTGTATATCACTCACATAATATTATGTTGCATAAAAAAACAAATGATCGTCGTATATTTTTACGCCATTTAGGAGAAGAACTTGGTATTTCAACTTTTAAAAATCGACACTTTTCAACTAAATTAGCAATAGACAGTATACTATTTACACCACGCCCAATAAACAGTCCTTCTACTAGTTCTGTACATTCGACGTTGTTCTCGTTAGATGCAAGTGGAAGAAAAAGAGTTGCAGGATCGTGTCACATGTGTCAGGCAGATCCTGCTAGAAAACGCAGGAAAACAAGAAAAAGCTGTCAGAATGTTTACTACCAGTTTACGATGAACATGCAAACACAATTACAATCTGTAAAAATTGCCCTACAGTAAATTAATCGTTATAATTAAAATTTTTTATTTTAATAAATAAGTAACATTAACAATTTTGTATTCTGTATAATTTCTTCCGAAAATTTCCATTCACAATTCGTCTAATTATAATTTCTCCTACGTGGGTTCCCTGCTACCCCGGTTATCCAACAACGATGAATATTTTGGTTGGCCGCACAAGGGTTAGTAACAATCGAGAAAGTATCATAGAGCAGCTATTATATCATTCAAGTCAGCTAGCCGCTCGATCAAAGAAGGTTAATACCCAGTTAAACGAGCTCGGGACGTATTAACAAAGACCGTGAATCATTCGCGTCTAAATATTGCAAAAGAAACTAAGGAGAGCATTCGGTTTAACTGAGAGGATCATCAGCGCGAAGATGAAACGCAACAGACTCGGGGGGTAGCAGTGTGGTTTTTGACGACGTTAAAGGATGGACAGGAGAACGGTAGCTGGATAGAGGACTCGCGTTACGTGGTGCAGAACCGGCGCTGGCCCCCGAATCCTGAGCGGTACATATTAAAACAGTCGCCAGTGCGTTTCGCTCTTTTGATATATAATGCAGGATGGTGTTGTTTGAGTTAAAAGCCCAGGAACCGCGGCGACTTAACCCTGTTAAACTGCGATGCCAAGTAAAACGCGGTTTGCTTTTACTCGTTGGTTATAATCCATGCACAAAGTGTCCAGGCAGGAAGTGGCTTCACCAATGCGGCCGAGACTTTCGAACGCGTTCATTTCACCCTTAAATGCGAAAGTATTCGCCGGTCTTGAATGTCATTTCGAGTCGTTAACTTTGAACCGTCCGATGCAACCGACCGCTTCGAACCGATACTTTCGTCCAAGTTTTTTTCGATTAGTCGCAGTTTTGCCGGTTGTCGACTTTCCGCTTGCGGCGTGACACGTTGGAGAAATGATAAATGGGAGGGTCGTTGGACGAGTAGAGAGACAAACGGATGGTTTTTTGATATGGTTTGTTCGATGAATTTCAGCATTTGCCTATTTTTCGACGTTATTTCTTGTTACGATTTTGTTTCTGCTTCGTCGCTCTATTAGCTGCTTTATCCCTCTACTGTCGAGGCGGAGTCTCCGAGACTCTTTTTTGTTTCTTTCCATTCTATTTAGAACTCAACGTTATTATATTAAAATTAAATTAACACAACCAGCCGCTCTATTCTATAACGTTCATTAGGAAAATGTGTGATAAAGGTGAATCAGTAAGAAAAGTTGTCAGAAATGTTCTATATTTATGTATAAACTAACCGGAAGTTGAGAAGTTTCGTAGACTCCATATCGGGCTTTACGTCCCAAAAACGGTGTTATGCCAGTAGCAAAGAATTCTTTGTTTCGTTGGTTGAGCCTGTTTTGCACGTTGAGTCTCACTTTTTTATTACAAAAGGGCAGTTGAACGTGGTAGAACCATTCAACCCAATTTTTCCTAATTTTTTAATTTCTTCAAGTTTTTGTATTTATACTGAAATTGTTGCCAAACAGCTGTTTTAAATTGATGACAGAGATGCCAGCTTATGATTTGAAAAGTATTGTAGTTTTTATTTAGATATTTCTTGAACTATGTAGAGCTATTCGTCTCTTTAATTATTGAGCGACCCTCGTACAAAGGAATAATTCGTGGGAAACGTGATATTTTATTAAACACGTTTATTAAAGAAACAGTAGTACAATGTATTTTCCTAATCACAAAATACCAATCACTGTGTCAACAAACCGTGGACCATCGCAGAGTTAAAGCAAAACATAACTGATGAAATTGCGACGAGTAATAGTAAAATAAATGTATTTATTTCGAAAATGTTATTTTACAAAGCTAATTGAGTAATTAATAAATTGTACAGGGTCTGGGAAAAAGATCTGACGATTTTGCCAGGTGAAAGTTTTTATACTAAGAATAAACATACTCTATTCTAAATAGTAGGGATTCTATCACAGCAGATCGTACGATAAGCTTTTATAGTATAAATTCATTTAATTAAATCTATAATATTATTTTTAATGAAAAAAATATGAAGCATGCAAAGCTTTTTGCCGGAAATTGTATCATACAACTATTTTTCTTAATAGAAGTGTTTTATTTCTGTTCAGTCTGAATATTCCACAGTAACTATTTGAAAATCGTCACATTCTATTGTTACACTTGTTAAACTGCAAACAAGTTTCGCATATGTAGATTTATTCAATTTTTAGAAATTAACGATTTAAACACTGTCACATGCGTAACAGACGTCGCTTGGGTTGTTTGGCCGTACCGAACAATACATCGGTATTCCCGATAGACCAGCACGTCCTAAAAAGCGAGGTCGAAAATTATTTTACGACACCCAAAAACTCGACGCCTCTCACACCTGAACACCACACGACCTAAGATAATAAACAGACCTTCGACATCACCAAGCGATATAACAAATGTAAGAACAAATTCCCCACTTTCACACCACCATCAGACACCCCAAACACACCGAAAAAATCAATCACAACACACTTCCACCACTTACGACAGCCTCACACCACCAATCACAATACACACGTAGTTTATGAAATAGCGAACACCACACGACACGACACACAATTTTTCCAATCTGTAAACTTAGACATTTCGCGCTCTGTTCACGTTCATTCACAAATACATAGTTTTAATAGCAAATTGTTGTGCGTTAATAGTCGATCTTCCGTGCACTACCCGAGTCCCCTATCCCGAGTAGATTCCTTAAATGCTCTGGCTCAAAAAGAGGGACAATTATCGGTTTCGCAACAAGCACATTGCGATTCGTAACAACACATACGAAGGTATTGATAAAGAAAGTCAATGCTTATTTTATGCTGAGATATAAAATGAGAGTAATTTAGTTCGTTTCTCATATGAATATGTTACTGCAATTTTCCTTGACAGCGTTTACCAGCAGTATTAGATAAAAAAAAAACTGACATAACGTTACAAAATCGTCCATTTTTCCTTAAAAGAAGTATTATTTCTGTTTAAATTAAAGGAAAATAAGAAAGAAGAAAGTATCTGCTTTATAAGTCTATGATGTAATGTAAACTTGGTTTTAAAGTTTAGTAATTTGTCTTACTCGTTTCATAAAACTACGTAACTCTTTTTATTCGTCTAAGCTTTTTGGAGGATAAGAGAGTTGCTTATATAGTATCTCACGCTTTCTTTGTTATCAACAAATATAAACAATATCCAGCGATGAAAATTTGAAATAAATGTGCAATGAGAAAGCTATAAGAGCGAGCTATAAATATTTTAAAAAATCAGGTAGGCTTACCAATTTACTTTAGCTGATTATAATCTAACTATGCAGGGTCATTTTGTATTTTTGCATTTTTCTAAAAGTGGCATTATTGCAGAATATTCTACATTCATTTTATGTGTATATTACACTCATTATAAAGGTTAAATCGCTCATGTTCCCTAAATCGTACCGGAATGAACATCCTACTAAAGAAGGTTTTATGATTTATACTAATAAAGACGAGTAGCTTTGCTTTCTCCGTAATGAAGAACACATGGAAGACATGACTCAGTGCATGAAATGCAAAGTATGGTTTCATGAACCTTGCAGAGGAGTATTAAAAAAAAGAAACGAAAATTTATTATTATCACAACTGTTAATTACGAATAAGTTATGTAATAATTGTTACTTCATGTTGAATATTTTCTTTCTTATTTGTTATTGATAAAATACGATTTAATATGAGATATGAATTAATATTAACGTAGATATGTTGTTTTTTAAATATTATATTTTGACTGTTTCTTTATTTGTTTTTAATGTATACAAGTATGCATTAATAAACGATTACTTTACTCGTTCGTATTTTTATTATTATTTTCATTCGCGAATTTAGTACTTTTAGAGGAGATACGATTTAGGAGACCGGTTGCTTAAATCGTATCTCTGACACGATGTCAAACAAAGGCTTATAACGAATTGATCTGTTTTTGGAAAAAGGTTCATTGCGTAACAGTATCTGTCTTACACATCAAGCTACGATGTCCAATATCAACTTGCGAACAAACTCGTGTCAAATAGGAAATGTAACGTAAAATATCTTAAGTGGTACGATTCAGCAACTCTCCCCTAATTCAAAAGTAATATATTTTGCAAAATGAATAACATTGCGTAACAGTATCTGTCTTACACATCAAGCTACGATGTCCAATATCAACTTGCGAACAAATTCGTGTCAAATAGGAAATGTAACGTAAAATATCTTAAGTATTCAGCAACTCTCCCCTAATTCAAAAGTAATATATTTTGCAAAATGAATAACTTGAAGGTATATGGTTATTTTTACTAAATAACGAAACGTGAGTAGGGTTTCGCTAAGTACCCTCACGGTATTAGTACGATCTTTATTGAAATGGACTGTCGGCGTTGGAGGTCCGTGCCTGACTGACCTCCTGACGCCTCGCTTCTTCTTATTAAATTTTAGCTATCTGTTAATCGTACCTGATTGGTTAACCCGTCGCATCGGTGTTAACCAATCAGGTAATTTCTTTCCCCAAGTCGCTGCGTGTCCCTTGTGCCCTTGGCGCGCTTTTTCGGGGACCGCAGTGCGACTTGGCGGGGGAGGTTTTTCCCCTGACGTCACTTGGCGGGCAGCTGAGTTTCCTCCAGGTCAAGTACTCGTGACCTGCCGGTTCGGGCCTCTGGGCCTCGTACGGCTGACCTTTCGGAAACCCTTGGTTTATGATGCGGCAATTTGCTATTGAGGCCGTCGGAGAAAGTTTCTACGCGGATGCATTGCCGAATTTTTAGAAATTAAATAAGCTAAAAACGGTTTCCTCAAAAATAGCCTTTCAAGCGCGCACGTCATAAACCGTGCTGGTAGTCTGCTCGCCAAATGTTTTCCGCTGTAGCTGGTCGCTACAAACTGTTTGTTTTAAGGTAACTTAATTCAATTCCTAGACAGATAAGTTATTACACGTCAAATACAAAATACACAAGTCAATAAATCTGCTTAATTTACCATTACTTCCACTGATTCTAAAAATGAAACAAATACTTTCTATCTTTATCTAAATTTTCGTTGACGTAGTGACTGAAACTTCTGCTTGGATATCAAGCTACGATATCCAGTATTAACTTGCGAACAAATCAGCGTTAAATAGGAAATATAACTCCCTTAGAGATCGACAATTTATGAACATATCAAAGAGAAAACGATAGAAAGAATAAAATTCTCGTTCCATAACTTTCAGAACGAACACTCGGTAAGTATAGTGTGTATTCAGAAAAGTATTTCAAAAAGATCGAATGAGAATGACCCCTTGAACGATTTTCTAAATGTTTACAACCAAAGAACGAAACTTCATTTGCCATTGCAACATTTCCGATTTTCTTTCTGTTCGATTATACAGAATCTCTCCTCAAAATTTATCTCGTTATCCATCGAGCAGAAATTTCTTTTAAGAAAATATTCCACACCCTTACCACAAATACTTTCGTTCACTGAAACAGGGAATCAAGCTTTATATCCACCGTGATCGAAAAGCGGTCTCGTCTTAAATTACTTAAAAAGCGTCGGATTTCTAATATTCTCGAATAAGTGTATTAAAAAAAAATATGCATTTTTATTTTACTCCACTACTCCATGCCACGGATTTCTTTAAAAGCTTTTGCGCTAGTTACGGCATTTTGTATCTTGAAAGATGGCGACACACAAACAGGGTGCTCTCGGATGAAAGAGAAATAGGTATGGTACGGCGGTAGCAAAGTTGAGATGAGTTGGGGAGGAAGGGTGGTTGGGTGGCGCTGTACCGGAGGCTGCCATTATATCTGAGCCGCCATTTTAAATTGAATTTTCTCCACCCTAGATAGATCTGAAACGTCTCGGCCTTGCCGGGGTTCTTCCTCCATTGCGAGAGACCGGGGGTACGAAGATGAGGAAAAGAAAAGGAGAAGCGTACGAAGGGAACCGTGCCTCCTACACCTTATGTCCCTATCTTTTTCTTATCTTTGCAACCCCTGTTTAACGATGGATACCCTCCATTTTTATTGCCCTCGGCGAACAGCGACGGAAAAATCTTCAATAGCGAGAAAGGAATAAAACGTGGGGATGTTTAAGGCATCGATTGGAATTACGTTGGTATAGGTATGCATACAGTTACTCGGACACCCGTTAGAACGGTACAAGCTTTTTAAAATTCGACCAAACGATTTCAGGTCTTTCGAGAAGTTAGAAGGATTAGTTTACTAGATGACGTGTATGAAAAACGATGGAAAAATTGTAATTTGTGGGAATCGCGAAGGAAATTGTACAGGTCACTTTTTACAACTTTTTTATCTGAGCTTGTAATGGAATCTTCAGATTTATTACAGTTATAGGCCGAAAGTAGCGAAGAACTGCAATTTTCACCATTTTTGTCCGCTTGCAATTCGTAGCAACGTTAACCGATTTTTATGAAATCTTCAGCATGTGCATGCATAATTGACATAAATCTACAAAATGTATATTTTAAATTTTCATTACGGGCTTAAATAAAAAAGTTGCAAAAAGTGACCTTTATAATTTTATTGGTAATTCCTACAAATAGGAAATCTGTTTAAATAGTATACTAATCCTTCTAACTTTAAAAAAAAATTGAAGTTGTTTGGTCGAATTTTAAAGAAGTAATACCGTTCTAAAGGGTGTCCGAATATTAATTGTATGTATTTGGTTATACGGAAATTTCGTAGCGAAATTTAAGGAGAATTCAAGCTACTGTTTGAAATTAAGATAGCGGCAAAAGCCAAACGGCATTTTACTTGTTAGTTGAAGACGAATCGAACGCACCCCTCAAATTATTCGCAAGATAAACGGGAGCGGATATAAGACGAGCTGTATTTTCTGCAGCGGAACATGCGTGTTGAATTTTTCGTGGCAGCGCTCCGCCCCTGTTCGTCTTGGAGATAATTTGAAGGGTGCGCTGGATTTGCCTTCAGATAATAAGTAAAATACCTTTGCCTTTTGTCGCTATTTGAATTAGGGACAGAGACGTGTTGATTTGAATTTGTCCTTTCGTTGTGAACTTTCCGAACAACCCAATATAAATTGCGAAACAAAATAAGATAAATTAAATTGGGACTTAATAACACTTCTATTTACTTGGTCAGTATTGTTTTTAATTGAACAGGCAGTGAATATACAAACGAATATTTTATTATACACGCTGGTCATCCATTTAAAGTGCTGACAAATTGTTACGTTTTATATCGACCACTTGCATTACGTACTGATGTTTTATTTTAAATATCGACCATTTATTTAAAACACCGATTACAAATTTTTGAAAATACTGACCTAATAAATAGCAGCATTTAATAATCCCTTTTTGCACCAGAAAAAATTACTACAGTGGATTCCGGTTAATTGGGACACATTGGGACCGGACTAATTTGTCCCAAAAAAGCGAATTTCAACGGGCAAAATCTGAACAACGTAAAAAATGAAGCTAAAAACGATTTATTGAGAAACCTATGTGATATTCGGTCTTGAATACAAATGTGTGTTTAAGCATGCAAATAAAGCTAACAATAAGTAATAAAATAACATTAATAAGTAATGAAAAATAAGTAAATAAACATATATATTATGTTTCGTGCCGTGCTTTTATTTATTCGGTTATAAGACGTCACGGTCCTTTTTCAACCCAATGGGAATGGGATGAAGATTGTAACGAATATGTTTAGTGTGGTCGTTCGGTTGTAAGTTGCTTTATTTTGGAGCCGTGGTTCGGCTCCTTTTTTCGTTTAAACGGGGCTGCTTATATATATTTTTCCGTAGCTGTAGGTTCGAGGAAAGGGCCAATCGACGTCTTTCCCGAAGTAAGGTCCCTTTCGCGAGTTTCCATTGGCAGGTAGAGACCGGCGCCGCAGGTCAACGTAGGGGGTTGTCGGTCGCGTCAATGTTTCGCGTTTGAGGACGGGACATATCGTGTAATATATTTGTGGTGTCGTATAGGTCCACGAATACGGGACTTGGATCACGACGAATGGAATGTCTTATACTGAGAAACTAGCGAGAATCCGGAGTACAAGTTTTATTTAATTTATTGTTAAGGTACAAGTCTCGGCTTGCGATTCTACAACAGACTCGGCTGATCGTTTTTTGAGTGTATCGTTTGGTGTTCGGAGGAAGACTGCTTGAAAAATTGGAGGAGTATAGAAAATGAGAGTTGGTGTAGGCGGAGTTAAAATTTGGGGGTAGAATATTGGAACGATAGAAATTCGGTGATTGGTCTTGGGGTATTTGCAAGAGGATAGGGAAAGGGTGAAAGTGGGGATGGAAGGTCGAGGTGGCTAGAGTTTTGGAAAATCCCAGAAGGAGAGGAAATCGAACATGGGAGGCGGAAAAGACTAGGTCGCTAATTAGAGGATAGGTACAATGTTTCTCTGCCGTTCGGTACAAGTTTTACGGGGTGTACGCTCTTCTAACGGTCCCGTTAATCCTCCGCGTCGAGGCTCGGTGAGGGCTGTTTTATGATTTTTTGGGGACCGTTGTTCCGTACGGAACGCAGTCAGTCACAGCCGAAACATAGTACGATACACACCCTCTTCTTTAACCGTAGTTTTATATATCCTCGACCGCTCCGCCTTTTTGCTAAGCTTAAGATTCCTACAGTTCCGTACGGAATAGTATTTATATTCCGTTCTTCAGTATCTGTCCCAAATAAACGGCGGTCCCGCTTAACCGGAATCCACTGTATTATTCTCCTAATAAATAAATACAAAATGTGGTTGTACTAAACGTGAAAGTATAAAGTAAGTGGAGTAAATCCTGCATAAAGTCTCTAGTTGGTATTGTAAATATTTTATTTAGAGGGTTACAGCATAAAAATCTATTACAAGGTTCTGAAATACTTCCATTCACACTTGATTTTTAACGTGTAAATCGTATTTTTCGTTTGTACGATGTAAATTGGAAAACAATAAAACTGAAGGAATTTCTGTTCGAATTTCAAAACATATTGCCATAATACGTATAAATTATGATTTGTTGACATTTAGGTACGTTTAAAGTAGGTTTAAAATACACTTGCCGAAATAATCGCGTTTTTTTTTTTTCGAAAAACCAGCGAAGCTATCGAGAAACAATTCAAAAAGCAGTAATAACATCCGCGGTGATGATAATAGTAAAAAAGGGTAGCATCATAGTAAGAGAATAATTCTTGAATCACCGCACAAGAAATCCCATTACGCCGAGGAAAAAGAAAGGTGAATCCGAGTCCCGATATTGAGTTAGCTGAGTTTTCATTCGACCTTTTTATTTCGATTCGACTTCCGATCAAAGCCTATCTACTGGGTGTTTTACGAGAAAATTGACTTCCTATCTAAGAAGTAGTTGCGGGAGGAAATGAGAGAAATTCACGAACGAAATAACAATTATCAACGCATTCTTTCTTTCGTCGTCGACTTGTGTAATTTATTAGATCGTACACCTCTACATCTTTAACTTATAATTCGTTTAAAATTTTTAATATCGATCGCAATGGTTTTCAAGAGTGTGTCATATTTTAATTTTTCTAATCAAATTTTCCTCCGATTATTTTTACTCCTTCAAAATATAATAAAATCTACTTTTTGAAACTACTCTAACCACTTTTGCAGCGAGTAATACTACATTTTAAAAATTTATTACAGTATTCAATATTGTTGTTTATTAATTACATTTATTAATATTTAATATTCAAAATTTGCATTTTTACGGTAAAGAAGTTTAACTATACGCAATAAAAAAATGCATTCTTTTAATTGGCGTTATTCGCAAGTAAATTACATACCTGTATTGGATTCGAACGTAAATTAGGGTAATTTCGGGAGTGACGGGCCGGGCAAGTATTTCCTACATTATCCGCCAGGTATGGAAGAAAAAACACTGAGAGAAAAACAAATGTAAAACAAAAGAATACTGACGCGTTCCACATATGGCGGATAATGTAGGAAATACCTGCCTGGTCCGTCTCTCCCGGAATTACCCTATTAATAAATGTATCGAAAATGTATTACTTTCTTTTAATTGAAAAACGGACAGAACTTTCCGGTAGACCTAATATCAACGCTTCGTAAAAATAATAATTAGAATTCAGTAGGTATAACTAGGCTTTCGTTTAAAAATTAATCGTTACAATGCAAAACCGACAGTTCTTTGCAAGTGGCTCTAATAATTTGATCACCCGCTGTAACTCTCATATTTCAAGGATTATTTGGATACGTCGCTTAAGTATGTTTTACTATGCTTCACGTTAATATCTCTGAACAGAAATATAGGGCAATTTTGGGAGAGATGGACCGGCGGGAGAGACGGATCAGGCAAGTATTTCCTACATTATCAGCCAGATATGGAAGAAAAAACACCGAGAGTAAAACAAATGTAAAACAAAAGAATACTGACGCGTTCCACATATGGCGGATAATGTAGGAAATACTTGCCTGGCCCGTCTCTCCCGGAACTACCCTATTATTAGTAAAGTTGTAAATGACTAATTATACAATTAGGAGATAAATAAAAAGTTTGGCAATATACACCAACTGATCCATAGTTAAGTAATAGCAATGTTTACTTAGCAATATTTTTGAGCTGCGAGAAATCTCAAATAAAGTTTGAAGCTCTGAAAGGGTCTGAAAAGGTTCGAAAGTTAAATCAGCAGAAAGAAATACAAATATGTACTGGTTTTAAACGGTCATAAAAAGAGCCGCTATTGTCAAGAAGAAATAAGCATGATATTTAGAATTATTGACACATTGATTAGTTTTGAAGATTTAAACTTAATGTTTCTTAAATAAGATAAATGTAACACTTTTAAAATATTTTTTGCGAGACACGGAGTAAAGTACCTATGTACTTGTAATTTTATTAGGTATCGATGAATTATGAATTACGATACAGGTAGATAATCTTCTCTTAATATTGGGTTGAGCGAACTGTTAGTGCCATTTTTGATAGACAGTGTTTCAATTCCGAATGATAATTTTTTCACGTGTCTTTTGGAAGTGCATTAGTTACAATTACTAGTTTCTTCTTGAAGTTATAGTACTTTGAAGATGGAAGAAAATAGAGTAGATTTCCGACGCTTAGCGTTTTTCTATCGCCGAAAAGGGAAAAATATCGCCAAAACAGCAAACAAAGTATCTGATATTTACAGAAAAAGTAGTCTATCGGAGAAAATTGATCACAGATAATTTACAAAATTTAGAGGTGAAAATTTCGATCCTAAAAAAATAAAAAAGGAGACTTCCTGCCAAAATGAAATTTTCAAATTGCCGGAAAACGGTGCATATCTCATAAAGTAAAGAAATTATTGCTTTAAAACGTGGAATTTACTCATTTACTTAAAAATCGGCACGAATTTTCCGCTCAATTTAATATACAGAAGCTTTCGCATTGGGAGCTAATTGTTTGAAGTTACTTCCCTTTAGAAACCTCAAAAGTTAGGTCTTTGTCATACTTCTGTATTTATTATTATTGGAACAGATTTACTTAAAAATCGGCACGAATTTTCCGCTCAGCCCAATACACGTAACGTTAAAACTGTGTCGGACGAAACTGCGTAACAAAAATGCAGTATAAAATAAAACTGAAACTAAGGAATAGATATCTATTCTATGATTTTCAGGTAAAGTGTCAACGTACTCATAAACGATCGCTACCAAAAAGTCGAATAAAAATTTGTCGTGCTTTTGTTTATCGCTCGATCTCGTTTCGTTTTCTCTACCGACAAAGCTGTTTCACGAGAGAAAAGCAGTGACAAGAAGGAAAGGCGAACGCGAAGAAAGTAGCATCTATATTTTCCTTTAGAAAGTAATCCATTATCCTCGGACCCATTCTCTACTGTACACGGGTTAGCTATCAGAGTGCAAAGTATCTCTTAGACGTAGAGGAGAATAGTTCTCTCAGTCGTAGACCCCGAAGTAGCAAAACATTTTGAGCTGTTCTTCTCGAAAGAGAGAAAAGTATAGTCCATCTCCTTGTGTTATCTGTTTTTCCTTCTTTTTTTTTTTTTTTTTTTTTTTTATAGAAGAGGAAGTAAGTACTTAGTTGGAAAGAGAAGGGAGGGTTGAAGAGCACAGTTATTGAATTACGAACTCTTAGCTTTTCAGTTCTTACAGGGTGCGCGCCTTAAGGGACGCGCGTAAGTATGTTCGCAAAAAGCTCTTCCAAAGGAGTTGCAAATAAAAAGAGTCATCCACTTCTACTGGATCTCGCCAAAAGAACTGTTCTATATGGTTGAATACGTGTGCGCGTGTGTATATGAACATATACGAGCTATAAATTTTTCAGTCCATAGATTTCTCAGACCTTAGAAACGAATGTAAAAATTAGCCTCCACTTTTCTTCTTCAAATAATACTGATGGAGAAAATTAAAACAGACTTTCGTTATGCTGTAGGATGATTTATTTAAACGCAGGTACATTTTAGAGCGTAAAAATACTTAAGAGATTGAGTATGATAAATTTAAATTTTAAAACTTGGTTAGTTTTATTTGCAAACGTTATCTTACTTTTTTACATTTTTGTCATCCCTTGTAAATATTCTAGTGTATACTTTTTACTTAAAATATTTCCGTTTACGTAAAAGGAAATTTTATTTATTTAAAAAAATTGAATATATCATTTATTTATTTTCAGCCTCACGGTTATGAAAGGGACTCGGTTTACGATGTATTATTTCCTTATCCATTCACGCGCTATTTTGTCTTGTCACTCACGCTCATTCTTCGGTTACTTATTTCTTAACTGTAATGTACACACATGGTTGGAGACCGGTACGATATAGGCAACTCTCGCGTGTCCCAAAAAACTTAGGTGAGTAAGAGAAGTTTCGCAGTTTTATGAAACGAGTAAGATAAATTACTGAACTTTCAAACCAAGTTTATGTCGCATCGCAAACTTATAAAACAGATATTTCCTTCTTTCTTGTTTTCCTTTAATTTAAACAGAAATAATATTTCTTTTAAATGAAAAATAGACGACCAGTACGATGTAGATACTTAAATAGCTCTCCCCTGAATGTGAAATTCTGTAATTTCAATTTTAGCTTGAAAGAAATGTCGTTTTCAAAACATCATAGATTAACAAACATAATTATTGACAGCAAAAAGAGTTCCAGAACTTTTGCGAATCATTTTATGATATTTACAAGCTTCACACCTATATATTGTAAATACATTCTGCGCTATTGATAACATTTATCGTTAGACCTAACATTTTTATCGATTCGAAATTTGTTCCATTTACACAGGTATACATTAATGGGTGCACATAAAGTGAAATGCAGCCTATATATACAGGATAATATAATTCGCAACGATGAATACTCAAATACTTTGAACTTTGACTTTTAGATCGAGGCTCTGTTACCTATAGAGCATCACCGTAAGCAAAAATCGAGGCTAAAAAAGGAATAAAAGATTCGCAGTGCTTTTTGATGCATAATACGCCCGAAAAAGGTACACGTTTCGTAAAAAAGATGTCCTTTCTTAGGGGTGTATTTCACCGTATACAGGGTGGTCCGTACTTCATGGTACAAACGGGGTCGGGGAGATTCAACGGCTGGAAATAAGGCAAAAATCGGGAGTAACAAAATTTTGCTCAGAGGATTAAGAAAATCAGGAATAACAAAAACAACGAAGCTTCGTTTTCCAGAAAAATGCATTTGAAAATCAAACGAGTTAGTACGCGTGCACCGGATTGATAACTGGCGTTAAGAATGTTACTACAGATCTGTACGAGTACTTGGAAAAAGCGAGACGAGTTTAACTCGGTTAACTCGGTTTGAATAATCGATTCGAGTGGCTCGAAAGAATCGAGTATCTCGAATTTTCCGAGCAATTTGAAATATGAACCACTTGACTGTTCGAAACTGCTCAAAATATGTATACTCTGTCCAATTTAAGAATAACCTCGCTTCGCGCATGGGACGTGCTTAAGGCAGGGCTAGAATGTCCAAACCCCCGCTTACGTTTTTCTCCGTCTTACCCTCTGCTACGCTCTCTGTCTATACGCAGAACGGACGAAAATCGGTCCGAGAGCGAGGTTATTCTTAAATTGGACAGAATGTAGGTTACGTTCGAAAATCGAGTCTCAGTTCGGTTCAGATTTCGAGCTACTCGAATATTCGAGTATACCGGCAGCACTATTTTGTACACGATACAATGTCGTTGCTTTTTACAATCGATACTTATCTATTAATTCGTTTTTGAGAAATACAAACGAACACAATGAACGTAATGAAAGGCAGTATCAACTGCCTTTGCACTCCAATGGCGCTTTTATGGCGACACGTGTAATTACTTTGGAGAAATGTACAATTCAGACCTTTTTATATTATTCTATATTATCAAAATAATGCAAATTAACACAAGATATACAAATAAATAAATTCGTAAACACTAAAAATCCTTTTTCTTTTCAAGACAAAACTTTGGCTTTCCAGCAGTTTCACTATTAATGTTACCAAAAAATGCTCGGAGTGCCAAGGGTTAAACTATCGATTTCAGTTGTCACTCAGTTTAGTTTATTATTTTGTTTATCCAGATGGCGACGATTAGGATATCGTTCACGATAATAGCGTGCCGCAATAGATACATTTCCACTACATACTCCTAATGCAAGAAGCATGTCCGTATAAATAGGGATTATCACCGTTACAGAACTCTCGAATATCGTTTTCACCGTACTTTCCAGTGCGTTACAAAAGAATACATATCTTACTTTTGAAACGTGTATGGAATTTCGATAAAAGTGTTCTTAGTCCAGAGTTATGATTTTTATAAGAAATAAGTCTCATATTAGGCAACTTTACCCTATTCTTCCTTACTGTATCGCGTCATGTCGCTTGTTCGGTAGGAACTGATAGTTGAGCCACTCAGAAGCGAAAGTGGCTAACTCCATCAAATTGGGTTTATTAAATTTTGTTTATTTAGGAAAAGTTAAACACCAAGCATGTGCTTTGATACTAAAATTCGAAGAATTCCAAAAAGTGGAGTCAATCATTTTGGCTTCTGAATGGCTCAGTTAACAATTCTAATAGTAAATTAGCCATGACATTGTATCCGATACAATGTACCGTGTGCAAAAACAGCCACAATAGCGGTCTATAGTGAGATCCATAATACCAGTCATTAATTAGGTGAACGCGTACTCGACTGATTTTCAAATGCATTTCTATCGAAAACGAAGCTTCCAACGCATTTTCCTTATTCTTCGTTTTCGTCTTATTTCGTGCCATGGAATCTCCCCGAACCCGTTTGTGCCGCGGATTACGGACCGCCCTGTATTATAGTACACTGCTACGTTTCAGGTAGCTTTCAAGTGCAAGAATTCGCCATTTTCTATTTCGAATATTGGTACCCAACGTTACACTCGTGTCGAAATAGAGTTAGTGTCGCTTTTAACGACAGCTTTCCTTCTTAACGACGAAAACTTCGATGTGAATCTAACGACTGAGAGTGACATGTAAATTCAAATTGTACGGGATACAAGTATCTTTTGTGCAAGTACAAATCGGCTCGTGTGCCCTGAATTCAAATGCGATTCGCAATTGGTTATGCGCGGTGCTTCGCTTGTTCCGTGATTTCCATATGTGCAGTTTAAAATGATGGATATACGTACGTACGTACATGCATATGTTCGTGTTTTCGAAATTATTGACACAGTCTCTTTGTCTCTTGCCAATACGTTGTATAAATCGATGCATAATGTAACCGTTATATTATTAATTAGTATTCGAAATGTAGTTTACGGAAGTGCTGATATTAGTGTCATTAAAATAACGATCAATTGCAATGGTCTGCAAACGTTTCAGTAAAAAATTTGACTGTTTGCTTATTTGAGGTTTATCTTAAAATAGTCGCTTTAACCGTGAAGTGATTAACGACCACGTGTCATAGAGTGCCTAGAGTAAAAAGCTAAATATTGTAGAAGAAATAGGGTAGCCTGTGAAGCACATTTTCCGTATACCTACTTACTTTACTTTCTTCAAAAAATTAGACGAAGACGAGGAAAACTCTTCAATAGTTTTTACCTGGATCAGTGTGCGGGTCAACTATTTTGCATTGGCGACCTAGCGTTGCATTCGGTACGAGCGATCATGTGGCAAAACAAAGAATTGTTCATGCTTTTCTAACACCATATATATGCAAATTCGCAATTACCCCACGTTTGTGTTTCCCCTACTCTCCCCTACTCCTCTTCGTCGCTGATCGGCAAAAAATTCTAATTGACACACAACGGCAAATTAGTATTATCTATATAAAACAATATTAAAGCCAATTTGGACGTACGAATGCCAACTTTGGGGCACAACCTCTGATTCTAACTTAAAAATAATAGAAAAATGGTAAGAGCCATCACAAATGCAGGTTGTTATATTTCAAACCGTCAAATTAAGAAGGAAACCGGCATTCGTACAGAAAGGGAGGAAATCGCTTATCTCAGTGAAAGATACCAATCGCGATTACAGACTCTAAATCTCTTGGACACTACTGAAAAACAAGAAAAGCTACGAAGGCACCATTTCACACAGATTTGGCGACGCAAGCTAGTAAATAACACTGCGACACACTACAGGGCTAAATATCATAATATGATAGATTGTACTTAGGCAGTTAACAAAGGATTTTGTCTACTTTACACGGAATATGTACATTAATTTTGTGAGTGATACATCTCAGAACAATCTGGGATATGTACTGCAACAAGACATTGCTTGCACTCCCAGGTACATAGTTTCACTGTTTTTTGTACTTTGCACATACTCTACATCTTCTTTTCTTGCAAAATTAAACATAAGCGTTAAAAAGTGCCATATCCATTAAGTAACGAAAAATTTTATTACAATTTTTCGCAAATTTTCTTGTAAGTGAAAAAGAAGGTAACCGAGGATCGGCGTTGTCTAACACGTCGTTCGCAATTCTGTGAAAAAACATCTACTCTTCGTTCAAAATAAGAATAACCTCGTTTCGCGCATGGGACGTGCCTAAGGCAGGGCTAGAACGTTCAAACCCCCACTTAACCGCCTACGTTTTTCACCGTCTGCTACGTTCTCTGTCTGCGCAGAACGGACGAAAATCGGCTCGAGAGCGAGGTTATTCTTATTTTGAACGAACTCTATCTATAGACGTGTGTGGCACGTCGCATAGTGCTGAAATGCAACCTACGCATGCCAAACTATTTAAAAGACAAGTGAAGTAAGTTATAATTGAGACAGGCTTTCTAGTAACATTGAATGCGATACAGTACCAAATTTGATGCTGTGGAATCTAATAACATTCTCCGTTTCTCAGAATAAGAAAATTGTGACTTACACCACTATAATTTTAACCCCCTCGTATACTGGGATCACTTGCTGATGGTGTTGTTACCGATCGCGATACGGCGGTTGCTTGATGCCCGATTATGCAACCGTACGCGTCGGGAAACCAATCGTTGTCCCTCTTTTGAGTCAAGCCACTCGAGCAATTTACTCGGGATTGGGACTCAGGTAGCACACGAGGACTTTACAGAAATAAAGCACGACGAGAAACTTGCAATTACTAGACTATAATTTTATTAAACGCACCGAAGAGTTAGAAAAGTCTAAACGAACGAACGCTCTAGTGTGCCTTCTTTTGCCGCGCTTCTCCCTCTTAAGGAGAGCTCTGCCTCGAGGGAAGGCTAAGGAAGGCCATATTGCCAAGGGTGTCCTCTTGACGAGGAATTTTGTCGAAGGACTTGGTTGTACGAGGCATCTCTGTGTTGAGTCGAAGTATACTCAGTTCTTATAACCGCCCACGATTATTTGTTTGATCAATCGATCACCACCTTTATCTATCACCACCGTTTCTCTAATTCCTTACAGAAGTGATCGTGTGTGCTCGGAAGTTTTAGAGTATCTGTTCTTGTCGCTGGAAAAAACTGTTCTTTTAATAACTTGTACTATTTTCCTATTGGTGTAAGAGTACATGTGGAGGTGGATGTGTATTTTCCTGATTTGTGTCGGTAGTCTGTTATGGGTGTGGTTTGTGAAGTGACAGAGAGAGGAGTTTTGGGTTTGTGGGCGACGGGAGAATAAATGTACGCGTGGTCGCGCTTGGAATTCTTTATTCAGAACGCCAGATGAAATGTCTTGTGCCGCTAGTCCATGTCATTCGAGTCACTTTCTTCGCGTCGTCGGTCGGGATTTTGGCTGCCCTCGGAACGGATCTCAAGTGTCTCTCAGCTTTCCGAGGACAGCCATCGGTATCGGCCCGCCACGGTATCGACGTCGACGAGTGACACGCCCGTTGCGTGACTTTTCGTTTATGTTGTTTAACAATGTGACGCCGTGCGCGCTGCAAGGGCCGCCACAGGTTTCTTACGTTGTAAATCGTCCCAGGATTCCTGAAACAGATGTTAAAAAATAGCAACATTTACAATTTCTTCCACACACGGCGACCGGCTGTCCAGAAATCCGGGTACGCAACCTCCGCCGGTTACCTTTGTTGCGTTACAGATCTACCTGTGCCGGAGCAATGTCTGTTACGCATGTGACAGTATCGAGAACGACTTTTAGATCGGTAAAGGTAGTGAAGCTGTTTCTATTTGAATCTTACGCGTAGATTTTCTTCTTTTTTTGTATTCATTCTCGAATTTTTACAATTTGTCCAGATGTGGACATTAGGTAAATCGGTTAAACGATATTGTGACAGAAGCACGTAGATATTTATCCCATTGGACAAACGTCCAAATTGTGAAGATTTCACAAGTAACGAGCACAGATTAAAGCGTGTTGTAGAAAAGAGGGTACGAATATGGGATACACGTTTTATTTTTTGACCTAGGGAGCCTCGGAATAGCTGTACTTTAATGAAAAATCAGAGGAATAACTGTGGGGAATTTCATGTGAAATGTGCTGCATAAACGTAAATATTGCGAACCTACAGAAAATTTTGATTCTACTTTTTACGAAAATCTATCACCACCGTTTCTCTAATTCCTTACAGAAGTGATCGTGTGTGCTCGGAAGTTTTAGAGTATCTGTTCTTGTCGCTGGAAAAAACTGTTCTTTTAATAACTTGTACTATTTTCCTATTGGTGTAAGAGTACATGTGGAGGTGGATGTGTATTTTCCTGATTTGTGTCGGTAGTCTGTTATGGGTGTGGTTTGTGAAGTGACAGAGAGAGGAGTTTTGGGTTTGTGGGCGACGGGAGAATAAATGTACGCGTGGTCGCGCTTGGAATTCTTTATTCAGAACGCCAGGTGAAATGTCTTGTGCCGCTAGTCCATGTCATTCGAGTCACTTTCTTCGCGTCGTCGGTCGGGATTTTGGCTGCCCTCGGAACGGATCTCAAGTGTCTCTCAGCTTTCCGAGGACAGCCATCGGTATCGGCCCGCCACGGTATCGACGTCGACGAGTGACACGCCCGTTGCGTGACTTTTCGTTTATGTTGTTTAACAATGTGACGCCGTGCGCGCTGCAAGGGCCGCCACAGGTTTCTTACGTTGTAAATCGTCCCAGGATTCCTGAAACAGATGTTAAAAAATAGCAACATTTACAATTTCTTCCACACACGGCGACCGGCTGTCCAGAAATCCGGGTACGCAACCTCCGCCGGTTACCTTTGTTGCGTTACAGATCTACCTGTGCCGGAGCAATGTCTGTTACGCATGTGACAGTATCGAGAACGACTTTTAGATCGGTAAAGGTAGTGAAGCTGTTTCTATTTGAATCTTACGCGTAGATTTTCTTCTTTTTTTGTATTCATTCTCGAATTTTTACAATTTGTCCAGATGTGGACATTAGGTAAATCGGTTAAACGATATTGTGACAGAAGCACGTAGATATTTATCCCATTGGACAAACGTCCAAATTGTGAAGATTTCACAAGTAACGAGCACAGATTAAAGCGTGTTGTAGAAAAGAGGGTACGAATATGGGATACACGTTTTATTTTTTGACCTAGGGAGCCTCGGAATAGCTGTACTTTAATGAAAAATCAGAGGAATAACTGTGGGGAATTTCATGTGAAATGTGCTGCATAAACGTAAATATTGCGAACCTACAGAAAATTTTGATTCTACTTTTTACGAAACTAAGGCAACATTGGACAAATAGAAATTCGGGTAGTAATACGAGGTTTTTGGATAACCAACCGCCTATTGACATTGTGTCACCAAGTCACTCTTATTTTGATTCTACTTTTTACGAAACTAAGGCAACATTGGACAAATAGAAATTCGGGTAGTAATACGAGGTTTTTGGATAACCAACCGTCTATTGACATTGTGTCACCAAGTCACTCTTTAAGATTAACCCCGTAACGCCGAAAAACAAGTTACTCTAAGAGCGGTCGATCTAGTACACAGCAGAAAACCACAACGTCTCTTCCCTTCGTGAAGTTCGCGCCTTGTAAATTCGGAGTCCGCGAGTATAAGTGTCATCGTTAAAATAAAAGTTATATTGTTAAAATATAATCGATATCAACTTTCCTCCCCGGATTCCAAAGCTGTGTTAAAGCGTTAGTGAAAAAGTGTTATGACATACACAGTGCCAAATATAACAACACGATTACGCTCTCTAGCCAAATTTCTTCAGTTTAACAGCTTTGATAACTTCTGTCACATTTTTCTTTGGAATAATTCTTTCTTAGGCCTTTCGTTTCTTTATTTAACTTTGTGCTTGGCATGTGAAGAAGTGATTGAAATTATTTTATTTCTCATACTGCCACCAACTCGTCATTTTACTTTCCGTCGTCATACCGCAATGAAAAACACGATGTACTTCAAATCTTCGTTAATACTCTCAAACTGCGATTATTACAGAATAATTTACCTCCTGTGTTTCTTTGAAAACCATAAAATAAACCAAAGTACTTAAATTCCACTTCAATTTGCACATACAGAAACTTTCCGTTGCGTTCGAAACGAGAAACGTCCATTAAACAAAAAAAAAATGACAATGGCTGTTATAGAAGGGTGTTATGGTCTTCGCAATACTTAATTTCCAATCATTGTCAAAAATATCAGCAGGTACTGTGCACAGATGGAAACCTTGGTGCCTCATATTTCTACCCTATCTCATATTCGTACCTTCTCCTCTATAGCATGTATAGTTCATAAAATGAAGGGTTAAAACTATTGCGTAATCGGCTAATGAAGTCGCAATTTTCTGTAACAAAAGCACATTCAGTTTAATCGAACGATTTGGATCTATCAGCGTGTACCTATGGAGATAAATATGAGTGGAATTATTTGAGGCTTCCGGGTGTAAGCCGTGTCCAAAAGAATTTACATTCCAGCTAGCTTCATCAGAGTCTGGAGACGCACTGACAATAGTGTGCCTCTGGGTGTTCCCTCCTTTAAGTACCTGTGTTCATTTTCCGGAGCAGTGATTTTGACCAGTCAGTGTTTAATCGATCGATCAATTAAAAAACGGGAGGAGGGTGTTCCAGATAGGGTTAAGTTGGTAACCTGTGTCTCTATTGATGTTGTTAGAGTTTTTCATAATTTCTAAGGATTCCCTATATTTGCGTGGGAAGTATCCTTTGCATCTGGCTAAGACTTTTGTTTTATCAAACAAAATCTTGTGCCCTGTTTCCAAGTGATGTTCCGCCATTGCGGATTGTATGTACCCTAGTCTGGTGCACCTCTCGTGTGCTCACGCTCCTCCCAGTTTCTCCGATGTATGCTTTTCCGCATGAACAGGGTATTTCGTAGACTCCTGCTGATGAAAAACGCGGAAGTGGGTCCTTGGGGGGAGGTGAAGATTCGACCAGTTCTCGTATGTGTGGTGAAAATTGTTGTTCTTCTTGAATATTTTGTGTAGGCGGTCTGTAGTACCCTCAATGTATGGGAAGAAAACTATTGTTCTGTTGTCTTCTTTGGCGTTCGGAACACTTGGTGGTTTTGGTTTTGGCTCCAGCATTCTTTTGATGGTACGTTCCATTTTGTTCGCGAAAGTCTCAAAACTCTCATGTGGAGATAAAGTTTCTTTGATTAATGTTTATGGTCCTAAAGAACGGTATTTAAGACTTCGTTGCCGGTGTCCTTTTTCTTGTACGAGGGTCAGTCAAATGTACACCGGATTATGTATGCCATATCTGTACAGAGTCACGTGTGTCGATGAGACTGACTGTGAGTTGAAACGAGAGTGATTTTGCAACATTGCACTCCCTGTGAGGCTCTACTTTTCGTTTCGTTAGTAAACAGCACAATGAGTGAGAAGTCAGTACCATCTTCCGTTGCACAACGTATTGTAATTAAGTTTTGAGGGCACAAAACCTATTGAAATTCTGCATCGGCTGCGTTTACAGTTCGGTGATGAGACATTGTCAAGAACTCAAGTGTTTGCTCGGTGTAGATCGTTTTCTAGTGGACGTCAACACGTCGTGAACGCATCTCGTCCGCGACGTCCGAAGACCAGTGTGACATCGGGAAATATTGAAGCTGTCCGAAAACTTGTTGAGAAAAGAACAGTCACTGCTAGCTATTAATGCACGCTGCTAGACAAAGTTAAGGCAGCCTATAGATTGAAAAGACGGGGAGTTCCCGTCCGTTCAGTACTGCTTCTCCATGACAACGCTAGGCCTCACACCGCCATTCAAACACAGGAAAAAATTAAAAAGATACAGTGGACAACGCTTGATCGTCCTCCCTATAATCCAGATCTGTCACCGTGTGATTGTCATTTGGACCATTAAAGGAGGCATTAGGACGACAGCGAAGGCTCATATTCGGAAACAATAACATGATAACTATCAAGTAGCTCCGAGATTAAGTCTTCGTTATTTAACGATACACAATTCAGTAAGCCGTAAACTCAATTGCATGCACTATAGAACAGTGTTTATGAAAATGATTATACACTCACTGTTTCGGAGGTATCTGTAATGTAATCGAACCACTTGAAAAACTTTCTGCAATCTATTGCGCAAATATGCTCGCTCAAGACGGTTGATTTGATAATTGACATTCGAGTGTTCCGTAACGGAGATAAGCTTGTGTCTAATATTAGTAAAGGTCTCGTATTAGGCAACTTCGCTCTACTCATCCTGTATCGACCAAAATTTGACCGCCCACCGCAGATATAATCCGATTCGCAGGCACTAGTGCGGGAAAAGGTAGGGTGCGAGAAGGAGATCACATTATGACCAATCGAACCTGCATTCCTTCCCGACGCCAACATTCTATGTAATACCTCTGTACAGCACAATAAACTCTACAGATCGCTCTCCATTTTCGCTTCACGGACCGCCTATCTTCCCTATCTCCACGGACCCGCGTGTATTTTTTCCACCTCGCCCTCGTGTTACTTCCCCCTTCCGGCCTTGGACATGAAAGCATCGGTGCGGATATTTCGCGAGACACACTTCGGAGCGCCATGCTTCCGCAGAGGGTACGGGAGATAAAATGTGTGCGGAGAGAGAAATAGATAGAAATGGGAAACAGAGAGGGTTAGGGGACAAAACTAGATGAAGAATAAGTCCGAGAGAGAAACAGTGAGACAGAGATAGCACAGAAAAGGACAGAGAAAGTACAGGAAGCAAGAAAGCAAGCCTGGAGAGAGAAACCGAGAGGGAGAGAGAGAGAGACAGAGAGAACGAGCGCGCGCGGACGAGAGAGAGAGAGAGAGAGGGTGCATAGTAGAAATGTCAATAAAACGTGTTGGCCAATGAGGAAGCTTGGAGTGACGTCACAGTCGTGGCATTGGCCAATCAGAAGGCACCGGTAACATCACTACAAGGGTGGAAACAAGTCGATCCCAACCAGGAGAGGCTTTTCTCTTTCTGTGGGTTGCTTGGAAAGAGGGGACCGTTGGTAGGGAATCAGGAGAACCATGAAGAAGAGAGGGGAAAGGAAGAAGGACGTGGAGGTGGAGGAAGGAGGTTGCGATGGGCTGGGATCATAGGATGGGTGCTAGGGGGTGGGGAGGGTGCAGGGATTGGCGGAGGTTCGGGGATTCGGTGTGCATACCGGGGTGTCGCTGGTGGCGGTTCGGGCAATCCCCAATATGGGTTTACTAATCCCGCAAAACAATGGAAATTGCCCGATGCAAAATGGCGATAGGTAAACTACTCTACCTCGGGGAGTCCCGGAAAAGCTTCCTGGCCGCAGAGAAGTTTTGCGGCGGTTGATAAAAGACAAATGCTCCGGATATGTTCACGTTTAAACGATCCGCTTCGGTGGAATTAATTTACCAGCGAACGTATTCGAGTATTCTTCTACTCGGTCATTTGTAACTTGATTGAACAATTATGCACGTTGTGTGTTGCTTAACTGAAAGGGAAATGAACACTTTTGTCGTAGGCGACAAAATTTTGGGCGAATTTTTCGCGTATGTATTCTTCGACACTTCGCAGTTCCACTGTTTTTGATTATGCTGTATGGTTGAAACGTATGAACTCGTAATTTGAAAAATTGAGCAAAGGGAAATATAGAGAATTAAACAAATACTAGAAACATTGTAGAATGTTTGTTCAATAGTTACTGCTTTTAATAGAAAGGACATTCTCATGAAATGGCTCGTAACGTTCTTTCGTACTACCTTTCATAGGAACCTACAGCGGGTGATCAAATTATTAGAGCCACAGTATTAAAAATGTTTTTCGTATTTGTGTAAAAATAAAATCACAGTATCAAGGTTTTTATACTGAATAATTTTTCATTAACAATTGTCCACGAAAAAAATAGTTAAACTTAGCTTATGTAGTTATAAAAAATACAACTTGCGGTTCTACGTTGAGTCCGACTTTGCGATAATAAAACGATATTAAACTATTTGTTCATGCGTTAATATTGTTGTGACTAGCGCTGTGACTAGATGCTGAATCTAGCGCTCGATTATTAGAGCCTTTCTTCGACATCGCGACGCTATCCTAATCGAGTGCTAGATTCAGCTCGATTATAAAAATATGCCATATGACAGGTAATATTGCTTAAAGCGTTGCCAAGTGTACGTTTGCAATTTGCAAGTATTAGGTCTACCGGAAAGTTCTGTCCGATAATGTCATCTCAAGAACCAAAGATGAGTCATTCTACAGAAATGGAATCCATAAATTACCATTGCGCTGGGAAGAGGTCATTTTTAACGATGGAAATTAGATTGTTCAGTAAATAGGGTAATTTCGGGAGAGGCGGGCCAGGCAAGTATTTCCTACATTATCCGCCAGATATGGAAGAAAAAACACTGAGAGTAAAACAAATGTAAAACAAAAGAATACTGACGCGTTCCACATATGGCGGATAATGTAGGAAATACTTGCCTGGTCCGTCTCTCCCGGAATTACCCTATTAATAAATGTATCGAAAATGTATTATTTTCTTTTAATTGAAAAACGGACAGAACTTTCCGGTAGACCTAATATCAACGCTTCGTAAAAATAATAATTAGAATTCAGTAGGTATAACTAGGCTTTCGTTTAAAAATTAATCGTTACAATGCAAAACCGACAGTTCTTCGCAAGTGGCTCTAATAATTTGATCACCCGCTGTAACTCTCATATTTCAAGGATTATTTGGATACGTCGCTTAAGTATGTTTTACTATACTTCACGTTAATATCTCTGAACAGAAATATAGGGCAATTTTGGGAGAGATGGGGTCCGTCTCTCCCGAAATTACCCTAGCTAAATGGACGATAGCAATGTTAAGCAGTATTACCTTAAAAAACTAGAACACTTTCTTTCTGCTTAATAGGTCTGGTTTCAAAATAGAAGAGCGAAGTATCGGAAGCAAGAAAAGCAGCTCCAAAAGGCACTCACGCCTATACCAGCTTGTCAAGGTGCTATGATGAGGAACATTTATCCCGGCGCTAGTAGAGGTTATCAACCATATCCTCATCCTCATAATAGCATAAATGGAATAAACCGCTACCCTCAGGCAAGTTATTTATACGAACTATTTATTTATTTTTCATTTTCTTTCCTTGTATTGCGCATAACTTTAACTGAGAATCGTTTAAATATGACGCGAGAGAAATATTCTTAACTCTTCGTAGACGAACTGGACAGTTTGTGTCCAAGTGGAATTTTTTTTACTGTTTTAAGATTTCGAAAAATCTGAAAAAATTCTGGAATACTTGTCAAAGTCTCTACTAAATTATAGAATTCGTTTCGAGAAAATATGGGAGTAAAGTTTTTCTAGGTTTCTTTAAATTAAATGTATTACAAAACCATCAAACTTAAATTCTGATATGCACAATGCTACGAGTTTATTAACGGTTAACAATTTGCAGTTTCTTACAATGAATTGATAACAGATAACGTAAAAACTGTGTAATTCACTATTAATTAGTGTTGTACAATTAACTCGTAGCATTAAGAGATCATGTGACAATCATAGAGCAAGATTATTACTAAACTGTATTTGTAACGAAGGTTAATTTGGACTTTAAGTTCAATTTTCATTTAAAAAACTGGAGATTACCAAATATGAACCATGTATGATAGTGTAACTTTATTATAAAATGTAATTCTGCAATGAATCGCAAGGAGTTAATTTTGTTTATACAGGGTGTAACAGAAGTAGGTGGACAAAATTTAGGAGTGTATTCTATTCATTCTGAGAATGAATTAAAATGATACAAACGTGGATCCAGAAATTTTCTCTTCTCTAGATGTGGGTAAAGACTTTCATTCTTTAAATCCTTCAAATTCTCTGATTTTCATTCTATGGACATTAGGACTGTTATTTCGTGTGATAAAATTCGAAATACCAGATTTCTCGAACATATTCGACAGTGCATAACATGTCGATTCGAAGAAAATTAGTTGCAGAATTCTTTCTAACAGAATAAACAAACAAGAAACATTTATGTAAAACTCGGAAAGAAAAGATTGCCAGGTCCGTGTTTATCTGAACACTTTTCAAATACGTTTCTCAAATTCGCCCACCTATTTCTGTTACACTCTGTGTGTGTTTGCTGATAACATTTACGCTTCTTTGCTAAAAATATTAATTTACTTACTTCGTACTTACACTACCGGCAAAAAGTTTGGGATAACCTCCCAATTTTCATCAATACTGAATCTGCCACTAATTTCGTACAGATCAGAAGTTTATATTGTGGAGATCAATAGCAATTTACCTCGTATCGATCGATTTGAATGATAAAAAATTCTTAAATCTGCTAACTTCTTCCTCTAAATTTCTGTGCAACTTGCGTGTGATTTCGAACTTTTGCTTGCCAATGACAAAAATAACAACACATAATAAAATTCATTATTACAAAGGAAATAGGTTCATTCAGCTTCCAGATAGTAAAATGTGAATACAGTAAATTCTCCACAAGTGTCAGTCCGCGAGGAATCTAAACCTGACACTTGTAGAGTCAGGGACTACGTTTTCGAGCCTCGCGCCCGCCTTTGTAGTTTGCCGAACGTAGACAAGGACAGCGAATAAAAGATAAGGATGAAACGTGAGTCAAGGGAACCAAGCGATTTAAATACCAACTTTTTTAATTTTACGTTCATTAGAAAAATCTCACCAACACGTTAAAAAAAATTCCAGATGAAAAAAAAAAAAATTAAAGAAATTATGTTTTTCTATTATGAATTGTCGAGCCGTGAAATCTCGTAAAAGAAACCGAGTGGTGTAGCGTTACACGCTTTACTGACAACGAGCGAGATAACATAGGCGCAGCAATGACGGAGCCTAGGCGTAGGACCATCTATACTGACACTTGTAGAATCCAAACTGACTGACACTTGTAGAAAATTTACTGTATTAGGTATCTGACATGTCAACTTATCGTTATACATAGGGGAGAGTCGTGCAGTACCGGTCAAAGCTAGATCTCGCTTATACTGTTAGTTGATTGCACTATTGATGGAAAAACAAATAAATACTCTAGCCCTGAGCAACGTATTCCGGCGACGTTCATTTTTCTTCAGTATTACCGGAGTTATAAGACGTTTAACGTTTACGCTGGTGTTCCGTACGACAAAAGTTACGTTTCATAGCTGCAACGGTTGGGCTCACGTGGAGTATACGGATCAAGAAAATATCAAATCACTTTACCTGTGATATTTGTAGACGCGCCTAAATAAAAGTTCTATTCTATTTTTAAATGATTTTTACTAACATTACTTATCACTCAGACCTTAAAATCTACCAACTAAGTAGCTGGCCGGTACTGTTCAACAATTTTTCGTTCGCTGCAAATTACAACTTTTTTATTTCTACGAATTATTTATCTTTATGAGAAAATTTAAGAAAAACCATTTGTCCCCTTTTATCAAGCACCCTTTGTACTACAAATTACTTTTTTCAAATTTCATTTTTACCAACATTAGCCCAAGTTATAGTACAAAAGCTTAGAGTGGCCGGTACTGCACGACTCTCCCCTATATCAATCAAAATATGACTTATTGTGTTTTCATAGTTAATTGATCCTATTGGGTAAAAGAAGAAACGTTTGCCGTTACGAGTTACGTTTATGTGTTTGAACTGGGTTCGAATCGTATTCCTACGAATAAATTCGATGCGTTTCTCGTTAATGATTTTAACCGAGGTATTAAATTGAAGTGCACCTGAGCGTACGTCCGGCGCATCGCTATCGGTCGATGTAGCTAAATTGCATTTCGACTGATTAGTTGGGTCGGACGGATTACCGAATGCCTACCGGTTTAATTAAGCCAATAATTCGTCGAGCGCATCGGTTTGCCAGTAAAAAAGCCTCGAGATCCTCTTAATCGATCTTCGAAGTCACGTTTGGAATTCTCTGATGAAATTATTTGCTATAATGTTTCCTCTAATCTTTTCAATCCGCTATCTGTTCGGTTATTCGTAATTGTTGCTGTACGACAATTCGTTGTTGTTGTTATTTAACAATTAATTTCAGTTTTTACAACGTCGTTTATTCGTGAATTCTAACATTGTTCTTAACACGGTACCTTTTTTCCACAAGTCATCAAATATTATTGTACTATCGTGTTAAAGTAATACCATATTTAAATAGATGAGGTGTAGAATCAGGGCCGCGTTTATACATTTGGAGGCCCTAGGCGTAACATCATTACGAGGCCTCGAAAGAACAAGTCTGTTTCAGTTATTCAAATTCATACACATTTTCTTTTTTTTTTTTTTTTAAGATAATTGAAAATAAGAGTTGATATTTTCGTAATAACTCTTTTTAAGGAATTATTTGTCTGTAGAAATTTTCATCGATGTTCACCTTTTGACGAATAGTGGGCTTTCGTAAGTTTGGCGTTTTCGTTTTCAGCGGCCTCTTCCATGTATATCATAAATGTAGTATTTAAAAATTATTAGTTTATTTTGCAACTATAACTAGACTGTGTTTTATATTCACCAAAGTCAAGCTGTGCTGGGCGGCGTCCGTAAAAGGATGGGTGACCGCTAGTCACCGCATCCTCTGGAGGCCGTGTTGCTGGTTTTTTCGGGCTGAATTTTCGCATGGACGTTAGTCTTACCCTAACTAACGCCCAGGAAGCGAAAAAGCCGAAGAGAAAAATTCCTTACCGCCAGTTTGGGGTTCAAGCCTAGGACGGACGTCCTCGCTGATCTCCGAGCCAGGTTCCTGGTGGCTAGTGGTTTAGAAAGGAAGTAAGATAGTTCTGCTGAATGGAGGTATAAGACGCAGTGTCTGGGGAACTCCAAATGCCTTTCGGGGCGGCAAACACTACGTGTTTTTTATATTGTTTATGAGGAGTAATGTTTCACAACGTGGCCCCGGGTTGAATCTAATTGTACAGTTTGTAGAATGAATTTAGTAATTTTTAATTATTCACATTAGGAGAAAAATGTTAAATAAGTTACTTTTTCACTAAAAAGTTTCTTGAATAGACATTTTGTTTAATAAAATGTTTGATGACTTATGGAGGATAGCGCGTATACTTATTAAAATGTAGCAGTATAATGTTAACAGCAGTTTGTACTAGTTCTCTTTTACGGATAATGATAATGAAATGTCGGAAATTAAACGAAATCAAATTTCAGAAAGTTACAAAGCAATTTTCTGTTCTTTCTGAAACACAAAATACAATTCTTATATAAAGAAAAAAACAATCTTTAGAGTTGTTAATCTTAAACTTTAATTATAAGAGCTGTTTATAAGAATTGAATATGTATTAGCTAGAATGCATAATTTAATTCAAATGTACTTATCGGTTATCACATTACGTTGATATATACAATATTGCAATAGGTGTGTGTGTTACTGTAAAAGCCAGAGTACCGGAAAATGTTAGGTTTGTCCAGCATATCCTAAGATTTACCAATAATTCGTGGTAAAAGTTACAATTTGAACGTAACAATTTGTGTTTGCGGACTTTTACCAATTTCTATTAGTCACATATTATTGGCATTTATTAAGAAATACAGTCACACTTACTGACGTTTTAACTAACCAAACTATTATTAATATTATTTAATAATAATTAATTTTATAATAATAAAATATTAAAAACAAATTAAATTTCTGAAGGTAATGCCAATCCAACAGACTATAAAATGAAATAGTTATTGAGCAATCTAAGCGCAGAAGGTCAGGTTAGGTTATGTTTATAAAAAACTATATAACCTAACCTAGATAAGCACAGAATGTCAGGTTAGGTTAGGTTTATAAAGAAAAGGAAGCAATATAAAATTTCAGTAAAAGCACAAAATAAGTATTGATTTCATAATATTTTGGACTTATACCGACATTGGTTTGCAAATATTAGGATTTCCGCGTAAATCTTAACATTTACCGGCGTTCAAGCTTTTACGGTAGCATTTGTATCGTTAAAATTTGACTCTTCGTTTAAGAGGGTATTCTAGTCTAGAGTGTCATTTTTTAGTCCTTCTTAGGGATTTTTTTGTAAGGAAAGTATAAGTTTCTCAGTATCGCCATTTTGCATACGTATTTATTCATGTTTTAAGAAAGTTCACAATTTTTTTCAAGTGAAAATAATCAAAACTGTCTGAATTATATATCATTCAGTGCGATCCCTTTAAAAAAAAAGTGCTGACACGATTCCGCCCATTCTGTTTATCCGAAAGGAAAAAT
>NW_017100643.1:108835-111683 GCF_001263275.1 Habropoda laboriosa | reverse complement strand
ACTTCGTCAATTTTACGAATTCGGAAAAATCCTTCGACAGTTATACTTGTGCAAATGTCTACTTTCAGAAAATGTAAAAAAAAAATCGATTTTTTTAAAAAGTCTAGACTAGAATACCCCCTTCATCCGATATATACAAAATATTTAAATCTGATATGATATCTATCGTATTATTTTTTTCACATGCTATTTATCGTATTACTTTTACGTAACAAAATACTAACGTTAAATCCATGTTTACAGATGGGTACCACGTCTTATCCAAGTATGACTCAGCCATTTTCTATGTCGCATTCTGCGTCGAATATGTCTGCAGTTACTGGTATGAGACAAGATGCAATGGGTAAGTTTATACAAACTTTGATTACGTTAATTTAAGATAATTCTGTACCTGAGAGCCAGACAGACTCAAGTCCTGTATTGTAATTTTACTACAGCACAAAGAGACACCAGCGTTGTACTTGAAGTTAATTCGAGCAGTTAAATCTTTTTTTGTTTATTTATTGTGTAGCGTAAATAGCTCTAATCAGGCAAAGAAAGAGCAGTGAGATGGTGTACGTAACTCGATTCTGAAAAAAACAAACAAACAAATGGAGTTGAGTTAGTCTGGCTCTGAGGTACAGAATTATTATACCTAATTTAGAGTTTTATTCGATCTACTATTTTACTAAGTTACAGTATAATTTTGTTAAGTTTTATTTCATAGAATTTTGATAACTTCGTTCAAGAAATATACAAATATAGATCGTCAGTTTTTGAAATAATACCTTTCATTAAACAAAGAAGTTTGCGGGTGTGTAACAATATGTTTGCTTTTATGAATAAAATGCTAGATTACTTTTTACGGCAGTTATTATAGTAAATTATAAACCGCCATGGAACATCAAATAAATGGACATCAACAGATTAGAACCATTGCGGTATTTTGTTTTAAACTTATTAAAGATTATTGCTTCGTTTAAGTTTTTTCTTATGAGTGATCTGCAATAGATAAATAATACGAATAATATACAAGTCTTCCTGGTTATCCAGTGTTAGTTTTCATCTACTATGCTGTAATTTCTACAATTTCATTTCGCGGACACAAATTGCCACATCCGAAATTAACATACAAAAATTGACCACTTCTATTTATTTGGTCAGTATTTCTTTTTAACTAATGGTAAGTATTTTTTAAAATAAACAATCAGTAAAAATGAATATTTTGGTCAGGATAAATAATTAATTGTCAGTATCAAATCGCATTTCGTCGGTACAATTTTTTCTCGCAATGTTTTTTGGTCGACAAAATTCAAATTTTTGGTTATGTTGAGATATTTTATTACACACACCGACCATCCATTTAAAATACTGACAAATTGTATTTACTAACATTTTAATGACAATACCGATCACTTATGTCAAATACATACTGATGTTTTATTTTGAATACCGATCGTTTATCTAAAACACTGATTAAAACTTTTTCAAAATACCGACCGAGTAAATAGCAGGCAAAATTGGCGTGGTTCAATGGTACTGTATAAAACGAAAGAAAATAGTATTATCGACGTATAACAGATACCTTTCGTAAGTTCCCCTTCACAACGATCCGTACTACTCGAAGCAGATAGAGATTTTTGTGAAAATAAGAACGTCCCTGTGTACACGTGTTTTCTTCTGACCTTTCCTATATAGTTATTTCAGGCGTTGGTCCAAGATTATTAAATGATTTCGTAAAATGCTGGACCGGAAATGACGGGAATCGGACGTCGGTAGAAACGTTCCTTCGTTCAGTCCAAGATGTTCTCTCCATTTCCGCTCCAGCGCCGTCTTATACCATTTCCGGTGCAAGATGGAATATCGCTTTTAAATCGAATCAAGATTATTCACGAATTGCCTGTCTGTTGGTATTCGTGTTCAAGTCTTCGTTCACCGTAGCACTTGGACTAATATCTCTGGTTCTTGGAACGATTTAACGTTTTAATACGATAGCAAATCGGCCAATTATCAGCAATGATGAACCTCCTGGAAAAGTCGTTAAATCGACTCGCTGGATTGCTTTTCTAAGAGAAAAGAAATTTAGTTTCATTCATCGAGCTGTTTCCGACGGAAAAGGATGGATGGATATCGTAGTTTTGCTCCTTTTTTCTTCTTCTTCTTCTTTAGGCTAAATTAAACACATATTTATAAGTAACTGTTGAACCTCTTTTTAAGATTGAAAATCATATATGTACATATATGTGTATTCTACAGGGTGTCTCGGGTTTTAATGACCAAACGTTGTCAGTATATTCTACGGGTCGAAATAAAAAGAAAATGTTATACAAACGTAGGTCTGTTGGAGCTTCGTTAAAAAGTTACGGCGGTAATACGAAATGAAGGAAACAGTAGCAGACACACGGTTGCTGCGATGTAATACAGAAACAGATCATCAATATTTGCGCGATATTTACAAGATCGCGTAATGAATTGATACGAAAAATCAACGACGCATTTACTGAAATGATACAAAATAATAACGAAATTCGCAGAGTAGTAGAAAGCATTTTATAACCTATAAATGAGCTAGATATCTATGTAATGGCAAATACTTATTTTAATGTAACTTAGCAATCTTACTACAATGGTTAATACAAGTGAGGCCAAGGTATAAATCTATGGATGTACCATTAGCTAGCTAAAGTTAAATCAATATATCATGATATATTACACTTACAGGTCTTTAGATAGGGATAAATGAACCATAAGTGTAGGCCTAAACTCTAGAAATCTAAGCATTAACTAAACGTATGAGGTATTTATTAATATATAAGGCTTACCTAATACTTAAGATTTTAGGTGTAATTTATTAATTAATAAATAATTC
>NW_017100643.1:86043-108280 GCF_001263275.1 Habropoda laboriosa | reverse complement strand
TTATAATTTCCTATTAGCTAATAAATAATTTATATACCTATATATATATTAGGCAGTTATAGTTTAATAAATTAATACCTGATTAATTAAAATTGTATTTATAAATAAGCAAGACTGGCTTAATACTATCTTTTACACGTTCATGGACGTATGGTGATATAACGGTATATAGGGTATTCATAGGTTATACTTTCACAGCAGAGTAAATGCTAACTAAAATTCTGTTATCTGATGTCAATCTTGCATAAACGGTGGAGTATTAGTTGCTTCTTGCATAAACAGAGTAACCGTAAATATTGCTGATCTATTGCTGTATTACATCGCAGTAACCGCGAGTCTGCTATTGTTTCCTGTAACATCGACCTACGTTTGTATAACATTTTTGTTTTATTTCGACCCATGGAATCTACTGACAACGTTTGGCCATTAAAACCTGAGACACCCTGTATAATTACGTTTGCTTGTTTACACGAGACTGTTGAAATAGTGATTTTTAATGTCAGGAAGATTTTCATACAAGTACCTTGTTTCGACGTCTAATTTGAACGTTTAAACAAATCATAATCGATAAGTTTCGTAGCGTTAAAGAACTATACGTGAAGAAAGTTATTTATAAAAGAAATATAAATATGACGTTCAGAGTAACATCGCGAAAATTGAATTTGTTAAATGAAAATATTGAGAAACAGAATTCATGAGTTTAATCGTTTATTCCAGAAATTTTTATTGTAATTATCGAAGACAGTGGTGGAATGTTTTTTTTGAAACTTTAGTCAAGTATTTTCTCGTAATCTGATGTTTAGTGTTTTGTACTGGCATAATTACAAATTATAAACTTCTAATTTTCATTCGAATTTCAAATATTATGCAGGCTGGCCTATACATGTATACATTTGCCACGTAAAGTATCTCTGTTACTTTTATAGTAAAAGAAGAGTGAAGTGTCTTATGGAGGATTATTCAGATCTAAAGTTGACAAATTATTTTTTATGTAATACCAGTGGACGCCGTTTATTTGGGACAGATACTGAAGAACGGAGTATAAATACGTGTTTATTTACTTATTTTTCATTACTTATTGTTAGCTTTGTATTCAACATTCACACATTTGTATTTAAGACCGAATATTACATAGGTTTTTCAATAAATCGTTTTTAGCTTCATTTTTTACGTTTCTCAGATTTTGCCCGTTGAAATTCGCTTCTTTGGGACAAATTAGTCCAATGTGTCCCAATTAACCGGAATCCACTGTACCATAAACAATGCTGCAGACAATTTACACACAGAAAAAGTAGCTTCTTAGATTAATAATATCCTATGTTTTCTTGAATTATAAATATTTTAAGCTATTTTACTATTTCAGAACCATGATGGTCGTTTTACTTTGAAACATACAGGGTGTGCAAAAAGGTCGGGACAAAACTTATACTACGTGTTAATGAGGTAAAGTAGGTAAAAAAAGTTCCTATAAACTTATAGTTGGGGCCACGATATAGCGAGGTCGTAAATTAAACTCTTAAGAAGCGGCACCTATTGATGCTGCGGCAATCAAGGCCGTGTGTTGCAGTCTGTTTGAGGGTTCCAACAATAAACGAATGGTAGCATATGATTTGGTACTTCAAGTAGAAAATGGTATTTCATTTACAAATGGAAAATATGTTAATATTAAAGCTACACAATCCTTTTGCATTTTCTATCTGTATATAACACGAGCAAGTATATGAAGATGTTAAAGACCTCAATAAGACCTTCACTTGTAACCGTACTTACAAAAGCGGCTTTTCCCAGAAGAAAAAAACCCTAAATTGTCCTAGCTGAACTTAATTTTCGGTAAATATATTAGAATCAGTTTGACTTTCGCTGGATACAAGAATTCTTTGTACGGTCCTGACCATGGTTTCAAGTACTTATCTGCTCGTATTTCTGTCAATTTCGGGGTCCCGGCAGCTAAAACATGTTTACTTTGACGCCTAACCGATTTTACGACCTCGCTATATCGTGGCCCCGACTATATGTCTTAAAATGTTTCATTGAAGAGTTGTAAGCGTTCAAAGATGTTTATCAATTGTTATGGCAGTTGTAATGAATGAGTGGAACTCTTTCGAATATTCTTATTGTATTATAAATAGTAGTCAATGATTTTGAGTACATTCCAAAAGCTGGTCTTCTGTTTCTGTCATACTTTCATAAATCAACAGCTTTGCGTGGCCCCATAAATAGAAGTCAAGAGGCGTTGGACCTTACAAGAAGGGTGCATGGCCTTCGGGTCACCGATTTAGTTGAAACTTTGCATACTCGTAGCTTTGGTCACCCAATTTCTGAAAATATAGCATTACAAAGGCTCGATAGTTTCTTACATATTTATAATTAAGGTTTCGTCATTAAGGAAACTTTGTTAGATCCATCGCCTGCATTCTTTCAGAAGGAAGAAATTTTGAACATCTATTCTAATAACTCTTATAACTCTTCAATCCAGCATTTTAAGACGGGGTAATTCCGGGAGAGACGGGCCAGGCAAGTATTTCCTACATTATCCGCCATATGTGGAACGCGTCAGTATTCTTTTGTTTTACATTTGTTTTACTCTCGGTGTTTTTTCTTCCATATCTGGCGGATAATGTAGGAAATACTTGCCTGGTCCGTCTCTCCCGCTGGTCCATCTCTCCCGAAATTGCCCCATATTTCTGTTCAGAGATATTAACGTGAAGCATAGTAAAACATACTTAAGCGACGTATCCAAATAATCCTTGAAATATGAGAGTTACAGCGGGTGATCAAATTATTAGAGCCACTTGCAAAGAACTGTCGGTTTTGCATTGTAACGATTAATTTTTAAACGAAAGCCTAGTTATACCTACTGAATTCTAATTATTATTTTTACGAAGCGTTGATATTAGGTCTACCGGAAAGTTCTGTCCGTTTTTCAATTAAAAGAAAGTAATACATTTTCGATACATTTATTAATAGGGTAATTCCGGGAGAGACGGGCCAGGCAAGTATTTCCTACATTATCCGCCATATGTGGAACGCGTCAGTATTCTTTTGTTTTACATTCGTTTTACTCTCGGTGTTTTTTGTTCCATATCTGGCGGATAATGTAGGAAATACTTGCCTGGCTAAGTTTATACGAACATTTTTTACCTACTTGACCTCATTAACACGTAGTATATATAAATTTTGTTCCGACCGTTTTGGACACTCTATATATCACAGTAAATTAAGCAATAGAAATTGAAAAGATTTCAATATTTATGTTCTTTAACCCCTTGCCTTATAACGAGTGAGACTCGCGGCATAAATTCTGGTGAAGATGCGAGAAAAATAATTGCATTAGTAACAAAACTAAACACGTTCAGTACGGTGTGACCCACAGGTGGACATGACCCATCGGTGGGTCGTTCAAAATGGTGGCACAAAATATCGAGTAGATGGTGGATCACCACATTTTCAGATTACATACTGAAAAATGAAGTATTAACCCTTCGACAGTTTGTCCCGTGTGAGACTTGAGCAAAGTATCAAGTACTTATTTAACTCTTAGGAAGAAAGTTAGAAAGGGGCGAGATATTATTGTCACAACTATGACGTAGGGTTATGTGTGTCTTGTTTTAAAAATGATCACACACGACGTAATTAAAAACAAAATACGTGTGAAATATACATTTTGTTGATCGCAATTCATAAGTTTATTAGACTGTCAAAGGGTTAATGATAATACACACTTCGGTCATCAGAAACGCTGGCAGTAGTTGAGCGTTTCGTGAATTTCGTTGCATTCCTGAACGTGTTAATTCTAATTCAAACTTTCGTTTTAATTTATAAGACTGTGGATTAGCAAATGTAACCAATCTATAATACATGAATTTTTATTACTTAATACAGTACTAAAACAGTAAATAGTTAACGCTTTTGTTAGGTACGTAGTCAGCAAAAAAAATGATAATTCAAGGGGTTAAGAGTCTGTACTTCACCGTTTCCAAAAATGTATTTAAGTTCGAGGCAACAACCTCAAGTGAATATTTCAGTGAACACATTGAACCATGTATTCTACATAACTTTATTAATACTTTAGACCAGGCGTGTCCAACCTGTGCCCCTGAACAGCACAATATCGTAAACTTTTAACATTATCATGTGATTTTTAGCGATATTTTTCACGACTCAATTGCATTATAATAAAAAATATTAAAAAATAAAAGGTTTTGTTACTTACGTACAATTAACTGTATTATATATTTCGTATGACCCAGGCAAATCGAAAGGTTGGACACCCATGCTTTAGACCCTGAGACAGCCTTTATCTACGGTAAAAAATGGAATTTTGCGTATAAAAGTTCACTTGGAAGTTATAAAAATATGGGTCACCGAATTTTTCATAATATTGTAGTATCGGGGCCTCCATGCCCAAATAGGAAACCTCGAAGGGACAATAGGGAGGGAGTGGTTGGCGTAGCGCGCAAAGCCTCGGCTTGTTAAGTCGAAGGTCCCGGGTTCGATTCCCGTTTGGGTCCCTCGATATTTTTCTCTAGGTTCCTACAAATGGGGACTCGTCCGGGATGGAGGCATCTACGGCTGCACGAAGCCAGGCGCTGTGAGATGAAAACATGTTAAGGGTTGCACGTCTCCAAAATTGCGTCGTTTCGGCTGTGTGCCACTGTGTGGGGGAGTGTGCCCGAAAGTGTTGAGTTGTGTTGCACTGAGGACATTCGAGGGCGAATGTCAGTTCAGGATGGCCGAGTGTAGTATCGGGGCCTCCATACCCAAATAGGAAACCGACAAGGGACAATACGGAGGGAGTGGTTGGCGTAGCGCGCAAAGCCTCGGCTTGCTAAGCCGAAGGTCTCAGGTTCGATTCCTGTTGGGTCCCTCAATATTTTTCCGTCGGTTCCTACAATATGATTTACAATACATACATAAAAAAATATGTGGAATTATGAAAAAAAATCGGGAACCATGAAATCTTGAAAATATATTCTATTAATTATAACGTAACTCTCTTACGACTGAATATATTACTTAACGCTTCCACTGCTATTGGCGCTTTGAAAATTTTCTCGCACTGTGCTGTTGGTGACTTTTGGTATACTTTCGCGTTAATTCAATCCTTAAATTTTGCTTAAAATTCAATCCTTGGAGTACTCTCAATAATTGAAACTTAAAAATGACGAACTTTTAATTTTTTCAAATTTTTAAATGCCGAAACGAAAGATTTCGCCGATAATCTGCCGCAGCGAAAGGGTTGATAGTAAAATATTTCACTCTTTTCTTAAAAGCAACGGAGATAGTTTTGGTGGCAAGGATACTTAGACCGTCCTGTATATTACTCGAAAATCGAATTGAAATTAGAAACTTGTAATTAAAATCTCATATCTGCACACTTGTTGAAATAAATAAGTTTTAGTAAAATTTGCACTTTTAAGACATTGTAAATTAATAAAATAGTAAAATACTCTTTTCTCATGTGTAGATTCGCTTGGATATTTTGCAATACATATGAAACATTGAAATCAATGGTGTACTGGTTATTGGTTAAAATAACGTGCAGATTACATTTTCAAGCAGTTTTTCCAAATATGTGCAATGCTTTTTTTCAATCGCCTCCAATATTACGTTTAAAGTATACGTACCTAAAAAATTTGCAATAAAAACGTAGTTTCTTTATAGATAATAGCAATTGCTTCTATATAATACAACAGTTATTATATATTGTTTGTGTTTTACACGTTGTTTGAATCATACTATAAGTTTACCAATTTACAAAGATTTTCTGAAAAATCTGATTAAACGTTAGTTTATTCCGACCACTTACTGCATTAAGTTGTTAAGCACTCTGTACGTATAGTAAGATACATGTATAAGAAATCATTGTTTCGAGGTGCAATATCAAATTCTCAATTGAGTAAAATCTTGCAAAAGTGTGGGATTCATCAGCGAGATTAAACGAATCTCACAAGTTCTTAGTATTGTTGTTGTAAAATTTCCTAGACAGCACTTGCACAAGGATAATTTAAGTTCCAAGTATCTTACTCGTATCGCCAAGAAATATACAACCGGACGTAAAGACTAACAACAGAGTTTACGATGAAACGGTGTCTTGTAGTATTTTTCTTAGTTGTATAAAGTAAATATTTTATGAAATTACTTGCGCGTTTTCTTCGTTTTCTTGGGATTCTCCTAAAATTACAGAAGAGAGCATTTACAAGGTATTATTTCAGTATTAATATCGACAAGAAAATTTAAGAAATAACTTGGCAGCGAACGATGAAATTTTTCTACCTAGAAAAGGGATGATTCGAACGATATTCCTCTTTTCGTTAAAACTTTTCCTTTTTGGAAGCTACTTCTTTTCACAAATATACCTTAGATAAATGTTACGCTTGAAGCAATTTTTCCTTAACACGTTAAGCGCCATGTCAGTCGCCGGCGACTGACGCTATACATTCCGTTCAGGCCGCGTCAGTCACCGGTGACTGACAGTATAATTTTCGTTGGTCGTCTTCTGTTTATAGTTCGCATGGCCCACTTGACGGCCATGCGTGGCCTGAACGGAACCGGTAAGCAAAACAGGCTGGGCGTTTAACGTGTTAAACTACATGTTGTGTATTCCTGTAATATTTAATAAAAAGAAGACACGCACAAAATGGTGGGATGACTGATGTTTCGTCTTTTTTCGAGGTTAGATCATATTCAATTTTGTAAAATTAATTTTCGTATAATTAATAAAAGAACTAACATCCTGTACTGTATCTTATTAGTTGTATTCCATCCGCAACCCTACCTGTTACGCAGAGAATTTCACTAAGTATAAGTATAATAATAAAGAACGTACTTTCAACTTGTAATGCCCGGTTCACGCTGGCCAAAACTGTTCGCGAACAGCTCGCAAGCAGAACGCAAACAGTATCAAACTCTACGTTAAACCACACGAACGATATTCGCTGTTTCCTTGCTCGCGAGAGTGTTCACACTGCCAGCGAACATAATTCGCGATCTGTTCGCGAGCACCGGCGTGGACCCGGCATAACATTCTACAACGAGCAACAACTTAAATAGATACATATGTGTATGTTAATCTTTGGTTTTCAAGTCTACAAGTACACTCTCAATGGAAAAATATTACTGAACACTCTAATTTCAAGATTTACAATTTCACAAAAAGGATTTGAAAAGTGCACACACGTGTTTTCTGTCACAGACGCATGAAGCTTTAGGAAGAGTGTAATATTTACTTGAAGAAAATCGAGAGCAATAACATTAACCCCTTGCCCTACGATTTTCCTCTTCCAATACAGTGTTAGATAAAAAGGAGCCAGTTTGGTAATCGTTAGTCTTAAATTGAAGCTGAAATGAGGGCAAAAATGCAAATTCGACAGACACACAATTCTGTTTTCTTTTTTAATTCATTTATTTTAAGTCGCACGAAGTGTGGTTTATTAGCGACTCAATGCTACGGAACGGAATTTACAATTTTTGTCTTCGATTTCGTTCTCCTCTCGTCGCATCTCGACTGTACCTTGCACCACGGGAGCCACTGGTCGTTGCAAGGCAAGGGGTTAACGGTGGTAACAATCGGAGATTCGGTCGAATAAAACAGCGAATCGTTTTGTTTCAGGTATGTCAGCCGAGGACGAGTGGTACAACAAGAGCATTTCCGCTCTGAGAATGAATACAGCTCATCATCCTAACCTCGCCGCGCCAATGCTGCAATACCAAACATAATTGTACACATACACGAGTGAATCATTCGACGATTTTACGAAAAATATATTTCACTGCGTATCTTCGTTCAGACAACTTAGCATCGTTAAAATGTGTTTTCAAAAGGAGAAACGGAGGAGAACGTTGTTTCCGGTTGCCACGAAGTACACGTGAGAAGACAGTGGAAAACGAAATTATTGCGAGTCTCTGTCTCGAGGCACTTTTTTCACAAAAAAAAAAAAAAAAATGACAAAAAAAAATGAAAAAAAAAATGGAAAAAAAAATACAAAAAATAAACGAAAAGTCGAATTTCCAATAGACACGAGAAAAGAGAGAGAGAGGCATCTCTCTCGTGTTATCGTTCAAACGTCTTCACAGGATTGTTCGTTTCTTGATATTATGACAGGGAGGTCGATCTTGATTGTTGCGTTCGAATAAAGGAGATATCACCTGACGTTTCATCGTAATGTTAACGATATTTTGGTAAAGTGAAACTTTGTTAATATCATTTGATATTATCGGTAAGAGGTATTATTCACGTGCGGCGCTATACATACACATAGATGATATGTATACCTTATTAAACACACGTATCCACGGATACACTATAATTATTAATTATGTACACAGATTTCTGTTGTTCCGTACGAGGTGCGATGTATTTTGGTCGAACGTTTAGTTGTTAAATTAAGTAAACGCCGTTCAATAGGATCGATGTTCGTTTCGTCACAGTGAAGAGAAAGAGGGACAATTGCTGCGTAACTAGGGCAAATTTTATTCCATTGAAATTGTCACGTTTCGTTTTTACGATACGAACGAAATCTGCATTACCTTCGTTTATTTATTTTGCTTCGTGTTACGTTTTTTTTTTTTTTTCTTTTGTTCTCGCCGATAATGGCGAAGAATATTAGCGATTAAAGGTGTATTTTCTTGTTTTCCTTTTCGCGATATAACACGCGCGACGTGTATCTCTAGCTGGAATAATTGATGTGCACATGAGAAGGGGAAACTCGACACACACACACACACACACAGTTCACACAATCTTTTATTAGTTTCTTAACAACGATCCGAAACAACACTTTCATTAACGGAGGAGACTGTAAATAAAGAAGGGGTGCGTATACAGTGTAATCAACAGATATTCTAGCATATGCGATTTTTCAATGTCCTTTTAAAAATGTAAGCATACCCACCCTTAGTGGAATATTAGGTATTGATTTGTGTGCTTATGTTGGCCAGAATTTTAAATAATCGGGATGAAAGAATGGACGAGGATACATGACAATGTCTTGCGTTTGAAATTTGAGAGGCCCCAGGGTTTTAATTACGCGACTTTTCTTACGTTTCTTCTTCCTACACAGTCAAGATATCCGACGACCGAGTTCCATTCGCGGACTTTCAATCGTTTTATATTTAGGAACTTGACATTCGTCACACGAGAGTGGAAACGCTGAATGGTTTTCAGAGTATGCTACGAGAAGTGTGTTAAAAATTAATCGTTATTTTGGTGGTACGATAAGATTGTCATCGAAGTATTCCAATAACGTTTGCATTGAAGAAAAAAAAAAAAAAAATCGAAGATTGTAGAGAAGGTTTATCTGTTTTATTGTACATACATCTCTTTTATTGCTAACTTGACACGGAGAACCGGACAAATTGAAAGAGGTTCGATTTACTTTGACGAACGAGAAAGGGACAATATTTGAGAAATAATTCGACACGAGAAAGCAGGCAAGTGTGTTTGTTTGTTTTTTTTTTTTTTTTTCGTCGAACGCGAAACAAATTCTTTCTCTCTAGAGTAAATAAACTATTCCAACGAGATGTTTGTTTTTCTTGTGTGAACGTTATTGAATAGTCGTTATTCTCCCTGGCGCTTTTCAGTGGTGATATTTGGATCTGTCCAATTAAACAATCGTCTATATTGGTGTCATTTTTCGATAATCGTCTAATCAATATACTGATCGAGAATGAAGCTGCAGACAACTGCATTGTTTTCGTGTAGTTTCGCCTGCAAACCTTATTACTAATATCGCTCGCGGTGTTCCACGCGAAATGTTCCTAAAAAATTTGTAACATATCACACGATATACGAACACGAACTTCCACTTATATATACACACACGTTACACACGAGACACGATCATGAGGTACATGTGTATGCGTTAGAACGACGTATGCATCGAGACACTTTTACACCTACCAAAAGTATGTCCGGGGAGAAAAGATTAAGTGGAAATACATACCGGGCGAGCGTAATATAGTTTTAAGCAAGGGTCACGTATTGTACGTATGTGTTGTACATAGCCTAAATAAAAATTACATTTAAAACTATACGCTGTTGTGAAATATTCCTGTTAAAGTGACAAATATCATGCACACACGCGACAGACACAGAGAGGGCACTTTTTTTCTTCATCGCCTATTTAACATTTTTTGTTGTTGGAACTTTTTACAATTGTTTCTCACAGGTTCTAATGTTGAAAGTTTTGTGTTACAGCTAGTAGAGATGTACGAAACCGAGCAGCTCGAATTGTTTCGAGTGACTCAAGTCCGTTCAATTTAAGAGTAACCTCGTTCTCGGACCGACTTTCGTCCGTTCTGCGCAGTTCCCACTACTACCTACCGATGTGTGACGCATGCGATTGGCCGTAGCGCCATTTCGGCTAGGCCCAAGAGCGACGACTATGTGAACAGTGCATAGAGCGGAGAGAATCTACCCGGTGGTTTAAAAGTACGCGCACCTACTGTGTGCATGTTAACGCAGCGGTTTATGACAGACGAACAGTGGCTATACTCTGTTCAATTTAAGAATAACCTCGTTTCGCGCATGGGACGTGCCTAAGGCAGGGCTAGAACGTCCAGACACCCACTTAACCGCCTACGTTTTTCTTCGTCTTACCCTCTGCCACGCTCTCTCTGTCTATGCGCAGAACGGACGAAAATCGGTCCGAGCGCGAGGTTATTCTTAAATTGAACAGAGTATAGTTGTATGAATTTAGCCGGACAAAATAAAAGTATGAATATTTAGGGAACGATTCAAAATCATTTAAATTCTTAAAAGACATATTGTAAAGTACCTAATTTCATTAGGTACAAAAAAGAAGAAAAGAGAAGAAGAGTAAATAGAGAATTAATTATATCACCGTGTATATGAAAGCGTCACGCCTGGAACAATAGACGAAGAGCGTAGCAGAGGATAAGACGGAGAAAAACATAGGCGGTTAAGTGGGGGTTTGGAGGTTCTAGCTCTGCCTTAGGCACGTCCCATGCGCGAAGCGAGGTTACTCTTAAATTGAACGGACTGTAGAAAGAATTGAGTACCCCGAATGTTCAGAGCAATTTATTATAAAAGATGAGCCACAAGATGCTGGAAATGGATACAGTTGCGGTCATGCATTTCCGGTCACTATTAGAACAGTATAACTTTTTTTAAATTGGACCAAATGACTTGAGCTTTTTTTTTTGAGAAGTTAGAAGGATTAGTTTACTAGATAACGTGTACGAAAAATTTAAAAATTATAATGCAACGTATGATAATACACTTTCTTTTATTTATTGTACAATGTGTGATTAAATTATTAAAGCCACCTGTAAAAAATTGACGATTTTACATTATAACGATTAATTTTCAGATGGAAAACCTAGTTATACCGAATTCGTATTATTTTTTTTATGAACCGTTCATGTTTACAAATTGCAAATATACACTTGGCAACACTTTAGGCAATATTATCTGTCATATAGACGTTATTTTGTATCAGTACTGCAAATCGCCTCTTGTTTGTAGATCTCGAGCATTTTAATTTTTGTCGCAGTGTTTTTACTACTTACAGTGCACAGTAAATTATTTAAAATGTATCGAAAAGAGAATCAAGGCTGTGATTGCAGCAAAAGGTAGCGCTACCAAATACTGACTTTATTGTTACCTCTTCGCTGTATTTTTATAACTACAGAAGCTAAGTTTAACTTTGTTGTGTATCTTTAGTGAACGATCGTTAATGAAAAATTATCCGGTGTGAAATCTTTGATATTGTGATTTTACTTCCACACGAAACCGAAAAACATATTTTTCGTATTGTGGCTCTGAGAATTTGATCACCCGCTGTATATTTTCGTGAAATAGAGAGCACAATATTCGAAATTATACTAGTGTCTGTCAGAAAGTACTCTGACTCGGAGTAAGGTGGACGTAAAATTAGCTAAACGTTTCTACGTTTAGCAATAATATATTTTATTCAAAGTCTGTATCCACGTTATTCGAGCGTCGTTCGCAAAAGTATACTCCAAGGGTCTCGTGAAGAGTGAGGACGCGTCACCCTGCCGATCCTTATCCACCCCTACGCGAAGTAGGCCCGGGAAAGACCCAAAGGGGCGGAGTCACCCCCACCGAGCGCGCTGGGCGTGGCTTCAAGATGCTCGCTTCACCGTCTTCACGACGGATTTTCTTACATGTCCAAATATTTCTGTGACCGACTGTACTTGAATTAAGTAATCAATTATTTTCTCACCTCTTATGATATTATTTCAGCCTTCAAATAATAACAACCTGCAGCAACTGAGTGTACAAGAACCTAAATTAACCCATAATTCAAGCTAAATTAGTATAAAACTTCTGAATGAAAATAGGGAGAAATAGGAAGTTGAAAGCAAAATATACGGTTTAGTGTAGAATACGAAAATATTTTTAATGCTTAACACTTAATAACAATGTCAGATATAGTATAACAGATTCCGTATAAATAAACAACAGTTACTTCATTATGTACAATATAGTATTTTACAACGAATACATACGCTGTTATCCAATTTCGAAGCCAGTGAAATGAAATTATCGTTTTTTTTTTATAATTAAGTACAAATAATACAATATGCTTACTGACGCAAAATTAGAGTATTACAAAATCACCTGTAAAACAAACATTGTTTAACCTATATGCACGTAATTTTTAATTAAACAACTAATACATATGGCAAATATACCTAGAGACAATAATTCGAGATTAGTTAATAATATATTCTTTTATGGGAGAAATTACCAATCAAAGTTGCAAAATTTATTTACTTAACCTAAACGAACGTTGTTTCTAATTACTGAAAATGAACCTTGTTGTCCAGAGTAGGAATGTGCAAATTGCAAATGTAACACAAAAATATTATCCATAAAATTCTAATGCTTTAGTAGCTCATAAAAAAGACCAAATATTTTGTAGACATTGTAACGATTTGAAATTTCGATTATTTTAATTTTTTTTATAATATATGTATAATGTATAAAACTAACAGTTACTAGCACTACATAAATAACTTAAAGAATTGCATTTCAGAACATTTATGTTGCTTAGCTTATAATATTGAAAATATATATACAAATCTTAGATATCTTTGAAACTCTATCGGTATTTATATTACATTTCATTTTTAACAGTATTTATATAATTATAAAACATATACACTAAGTTTTATAGTTCTTATTTTTACGTATTGATAAGTTTGCAAATGCAGACTCGTGTATCACCGAAAGGAAAATTATAACGTGAAATAAATCTCTTAACTTCCTCTACTTATACTTCTTTAAAAATGAAAATGATTAGAATTATAAAAATTACATTCTAAAACTGTTTGGTGTTACAATCGGGAAACAGGAAACAATTTTTTTCATTTGAGATTCAGTTTGATCAGTGATCAAAATCGGTGAGAAATACCTAAAGTAAATAATTACCCAACTTTTAGATATTAATTTCTTTCCTAATTTAAATTTGAACTGATTTATTTATTTATTTTTTAATACAAATATGTGTATACCAACGTTGTGTTATTTTTATTTTATTAAAATGAGTTATTATGGAAATGTCGTTTTTTATTTTCAATAAACTTGAAGAGAAATGTATATGAATTTGATTAACTGAAATACAGACTTGGTCTTTTGAGGCCTCGTAATGATGTTGCGCTTAGGGGCTCCAAAAGTGTAAATGCAGCTCTGAATTCTACGTTATTCTCCCTTTTTACCAAAACAGGACTTATCCAAACTATTGCTTTTCTATCGTTCTTGTTCAAAATTATATTATTTACAACGAAGTTAAGCGATTAAAAATGATAACGAATATGATTGTCACTTGAAGAATCAATTTACAATCATACGTTGATATTTTTTTTTTTACTGTTATTTATTTTACAATATATCCCGATCACAACTACTCCTCGTTCAAAATAAGAATAACCTCGTTTCGCGCATGGAACGTGCCTAAGGCGGGGCTAGAACGTCCAAACCCCCCACTTAACCGCCTACGTTTTTCTCCGTCTTACCCTCTCCTACGGACGAAAATTGGTCCGAGAGCGAGGTTATTCTTATTTTGAACGAACAGTATACACGAATTTTTGTTGTTACTCTTTCAATTTCGATTTCATTGACAATTTATTACTAATCAGGATACTATTAATCGCTATGTTTCATAAATTTGCTAAATATTTTCGTATACTTATTCACCTACGTTCAATTAAACGATGTACAATTCGTTCGTGAATCACAGATTAAATAATTACTTTTAACTCTATGCTTTTACCTGCTCATTAAACATATGTATAGCACCTCTCGTTCTATATAATTACGGTTTGTACGAAGATCTTATTCATATTATTTAAAAATTTTTCAAATGTTATATGAAGCAGAAATTGTTGTATACCATATTTTTATAATTCTTCAGATCGATATATAAAATAGATTTGTACTATTTTAGCAAAAAAAATTGGTATAGAAAATGGATTTTCTTAAGAAAATATAATAAATCTCATATTTGTGGCTGACACTACCAGGGCCGTAGATATGTAGTGGGACTCGTGCAACTCCTGGAGGAAAAGAAGTGGAGGGGCCGACCCAAAGCCAGAATTGTGTATAGATAATACTGTGCAGAGCTGGAAAGAAGTTACGTGAAAGGAATGCGGGTCTGATTAGGAAATATCGCCATAAGCCCACTTTCTCTAACACAACCGTAGAAATAGGGCACATGTATTGGTCTTAAAATATGAATCGGTTTAAAATTGCGTGGCGTGTGCGCAGTCTCGCTGGATTTCTTTCCTCATAACCTCAAAATCTCATAATTTTCAGACGTTTAGAATATTAAAATAGCTTTACAATTACTTTATCCACAGTAGTGAATTCAACGATAAGAATGCAGATAAAATTATGTATAAAACATTTCTAAACAATACCAGATAGTTTTATATTTTGAAATTTTTCTTGTTTCGATTTTATTACTTAATATTTGTTTTATACAAAATACGTCGTTGAACAAGATATTTTAAACAGAATCGCATTTTATATTCTGTAACATTACAATTTGGCAACTTTAGTAAACTTCATATAACACTTTAAGTTTATAATTTATACATACTTATGAAAATTTAATTATTGTCTTTTGTTTTCATAAATGTTGCTATTTACATGTCAGGTTATCTGTAAATTTCGTTCGTGCAAAACTGATGTAAATTAAATACGTTTCTTACTATGAAAATATACGTTTCTTGCAGAGCATCGTATACTTTCATATTCATAAATAAAACATCATGTTTCAAAAGAACAAACTAAAGCGAATCTTTAGAAACTTTTAACACGTTCCCTACCTACATTTGGTCAAAAAGTAATTCGTTACAGTCAATGCTACAAATAAAATTTTCATTCTTAGTTGTTTCGCTGTTTAATATTTTTAAGTGGACGTTCGAATTTATGTACAGTTACTCGAATTAATATTCAGACATCTTCCAAAATAGAGTAACTTTTCTAAAATTGGACCAAACGACTTGAGCTTTTTTGAGAGCAGTTAGAAGGATTAGTATACTATTTAGATGGCGTGAGCAAAAAATTTGGAAAAAAATTGCAATTTGTGAGAATCGCGAAGAAAATTGTAAAGGTCACTGTTTACAACTTTTTGATCTGAGCCTGTAATGGAAATTTAAAACATACGTTTTGTAGATTTATGTCAATTACATACATACTGAAAATTTCATTGAAATCGGTCAACGTTGCTGTGAGCTACAAACAGTTAAAAAATTGTGAAAATCGCACTATATCACGACTTTCGGCCTGTAACTGTAATAAATCTCAAGATTCTTACATCTTTCGATGTCTGTAGCTTTGCTAACTGACACAAATCTACAAAACATTTTTAAAATTTGCATTACAGACTCAGACGAAAAAGTTGTAAAAAGTGACATTTACAATTTTCTTCGCGATTTCCACACGCCCTCTACTGTTCGTTCAAAATAAGAATAACCCCGCTCTCGGACCGATTCTCGTCCGTACTGCGCATAGACAGAGAGCGTAGCAGAGAGTAAGACGGAGAAAAACGTAGGCGGTTAAGTGGGGGTTTGGACGTTCTAGCCCTGCCTCGGGCACGTCCCATGAGCGAAACGAGGTTACTCTTATTTTGAACGAAGAGTATTATACTAATCCTTCTGACTTCTAAAAAAAAAAAATTCAAGTCGTTTGGTCCAATTTTAAAAAAGTTATACTGTTTCCAATTGTGTCCGGATATTAACACGTACACGTACTGTACACGTAATTTCTATTGAACATATTCAAACTGCATTTAGCAATGTATTACATATGTATTATAACAACAGTCTGTCATGAGAATTGGTGCGTGACACATATGCGACATTGGTAGCGAATGTGTTAATATCTGCTGCCATATTACAAAATAAAATTTTACTATACACCTATCGCTACTTAAATACCTATTTAACTAAAATGCAACAGGAATCTCAAGTATACATCCACAAGTGATAATACCATCATACTTTCTTTTTGTTCATATTTCACGCCCTCTTGAGTGTAAACGCATATTCTAGCTTTCAGCAGAACGAAATAACAATGTTATTATCGTAAACGTTCGTTAATTCAACAGCAATGATCACACCAATTTCTCATTCTACGCTATCTTCGTTTATCCCAGACCTAATACATACTTGGGCAAATTGTACGCGAATCGGGGGATTGCCATGAAAACGGACATTCTGTAAACAGAAACACAAGATATGATTATTTTCCAGAGTAAAAGAAAAAATCATTAAAATTGGGTTAAGTAACACCTCGAGGATTGAGAAATTAAAATTTGTCTTTTGCTAGCATAGTGATACGTAACACCTTATCTGCTTTTTTAGCTCATAGAACAAAGTAATTTTGATTTGGTAGATTACGCATTGGAACAAGTCCTACTTGAATTATGTTGCAAAAGCAATACAGTAAATTCTCTACAAGTGTCAGTCAGTTTGGATTCTACAAGTGTCAGTATAGATGGTCCTACGCCTAGGCTGCGTCATTGCTGCGCCTATGTTATCTCGCTCGCAGTCAGTCAAGCGTGTAACGCTACACCACTCAGTTTCTTTTACGAGATTTCACGGCTCGACAATTCATAATAGAAAAATATAATTTCTTTAATTTTACTTTTTTTCATCTGCAATTTTTTTTAACATGTTGGTGAGATTTTTCTGATGAAAATGATATCAAACACGATGTAATTTGAACAACATTTACTTATTCACTGTCACGCCAAACAGTGAACGTGTTAATAAGTAAATGTTGTTCAAATAATGTCGTGTTTGATGTCATTTTCATCAGAAAAATCTCATCAATATGTTAAGAAAAATTTCGGGATAAAAGAACGTAAAATTAAAAAAGTTGGTATTTAAATCGCTTGGTTGCCTCGACTCACGTTTCATCCTTATCTTTTATTCGCTATCCTTGTCTACGTTCGGCAAACTACAAAGGCGAGCGCGAGGCTCGAAAACGTAGTCCCTGACTCTACAAGTGTCAGGTTCAGATTCCTTGCGGACTGACACTTGTGGAGAATTTACTGTATTCTAAATTGAACGCGGTGTCGGTTGCCGTTGGTTCGGCCAACGAGCCGAATGTTTGGGTCTGGGCTAGACGCCGGCAACTGTCACCGCGGGGCAATGAACTCGATCGCTCTGTCCTGTTCTGATCGACACCCATACGTCATCAGGGCAATAGCCTCGCCGAGCGACCGTTCAGCGACGATCGATCCGTTGTCTGGATCTTTTTGAAAACCTCCAATCCAGATCGTCGGTGGCGGTCCCTCGGCGGGGTATAAAAGACGGACTAGAGTCCGCGGTGGGCCATTCGCCGTATTTTCGGAAACCTCGCCAGTTCACTAGTGTTCATTACCGCTGTCGCTCCAGTACTATTCGTAATCTTGTCGCCTTTTGCAACGTGGATAATCTCACAGCGAGCTCCGCTGAAATATTACTGATTGTTACTTTCAAACCTGTCCTTTACTTAAAGTCACACGAAACAAATTAATATAATAAATAACAATAAATATTTACGTACGTATACCGGAAAAAATTTTAAACGCGTTTTTCTCGAAACCATTTTTTCCAAACTTGTGTGCAGCATAACTCGAAAAATATTTAACCGATTTCTTTCTACCTTTGCAGACATATACATAAATATCGCCTCCAGAGGGCAAACCACAAAAAATAATGAAATTGTTTAAGTTAATGCGCTTAATTACACAACGAAGTGAAAAATTACGGCGAAAATCGAACTTTTTGTTCAAACCCCGCCATTTTGTCAATTTTGTAGTTATTTTCATAAATTGAGGTTTGCTCTCTGCGCAATTTCCTAGAGAACAGAACCTTCTTTGATTTTCTTGTCTCAGATGAATAGAACAAACTTTATGCTGTTCGCCGTAAAATAACATTTGAAAAACACGGCCTGACAAATGTTTAAATAACTCCTTGAATAAACTTTCATTTTTGCTCACTAATCGTTCCTTCTTTGGTCCATAGGTATGAAAAACTACTCTCAAAATTTCAAAAGTGTCCGCTGCATAGTTTCCGCAGAAAACATTAACAAACTTTCCTGTAAATTAGTGCTCATCGATTGGGGTTTCCCCCTACTACATAAGAGGCGGACATTTTCACGATATTATAGACCTAACCTAAATAGATGCGTAATCCACTTTGTATCTCGAATTGGCGCCTAATTAATGTAATACATATTAATACACTGTTTCAAACTGCATACTTTAAAAAACGTATATAAAATTTATCGATAATAACGTCAAATGATGTTCAAGAATAACTGTCCTCGAGATGCTAAGAAACATATATTATAAAGAAATAATTACAACTCATATTTATTTTATAACTTAAAAAAAAAAAAGAATGATAGATTAGAATTTTAACAGTTTGTATTGATAGTAAACGAAACTTACAAAAGTCACAAAAGCATCCGGCCATCTTAGATATTAAACGAATTTTGTGTAAAATTAAAGAAAACTAAATTAAAATCTTTTTTTAATGAAAAATTACTAGTTTATTTTACCATAATGTATAAAGTTTTTCAAATAAAACGGAATATATAAGAAAAACATTTATACTTCAAAGAAATAATATGAGATGAATGTTATAAAAGTATTCAGCCATTTACTAACACTGTCAAATAAACAATTACATTTTCGAAAAACGTTTTGTTCTCGATTTTTGAAGCAAATTCTTTAGTTAAATTGTAAACTTTATCAATTGCTTACATATCATGTATAAAAATGGCGAAAGTGCGAGAAAGAGCTGTAGAAGAAAAAGTATTTAATAATAACATTGTACAAGAAAGGTCATTCGCAACGACAAATTGCACAAGATACAAATATTCGAAGTACAAGAGTGCAAAATATTATAAAAAATTATGAAAATAAACATTCACTACGTAATAAATTTTGCGGTGGACGAAGATATTAACTGATAGTGAAGAACGAAAAATTTTGATCTCTGCGAAGAAGAATCCAAGAATTGGTGCTCTAGAATTATGCAGTGAAGTGCAAACAAGTTCCAACAAACTTTTAAGCACCGAAACAGTACGTCGAATTATACGAAAGTTAACGGTCTAATCGAGTCTCTTCTGTCTGTGACTTTGCCATAGAGTACATTGATAAAGCAGAAGGTTTAAGATAAAATAATTTCTAATACCAAAAAAGAAGACAAATCGTATTGAAAAAACCGGGTCAAGAAAGAAATAAAAAGTACTTTCAAGGGAAATTCGACAACTCGAAAATTCAAAGAAATTTGAAACTTTGCAGAAATGTAGTTCAACTGAGGTTAATAACGCAACTGTGGCGGTACCTCCTACGATCCGCCACTAAAGGGACGACTTAACCCTCTATAACCTGATTTTTCTTCATTCGTGATCAAAAAAATTACGGTTGATCACAATTTTACATTTTTATGGAAGAAACAAGAATAAATATAAAAGATAATGTAATAATTGTAAATTTGCAAATTGTAGTTATTATTAAAAATTTACCAATTGTTATAAAAAAATAAGCGCATCATAATGTAATAGTACAACAATTAAACTAAAATAATTAAAATGAGACTAAAATATAGATAAATGGATACGTAACTTCCAAGTTACGTGGTGTTATAGAGAGTTAACGACCAATTCTCACTAATCTTCGCTAAAGGCTCTCGTTTGTATGCATACAAACTTCCAACCTGAATGTAGTGCCAGGTCTACACTTCGCCAGGCAGTGTGAACACTTTCACGAGCAGCGAGAAGCTTGCAGCGAACTGATCAGTAAACAGCGAACATTCTCTACTCAAGGAGTGTTTAGACCAAACGAATAAATGCTCATTCGCCCCTCTACTACTAAAAATTCTTCATGCATTCGCTTCATGCTCGTTTGGACTTGAATTTTGTCGAAGTAGAAGCCAAACGAATATTCGTTTGTTTGGTGTAAATGCACCTTCAGGATATGATACATCAAAGGATTTGCTTACGAGCTCAACTCTGTAACTCCTTGTCTTCTACTCGTGAGCTATTTTTATTGCAAACTTATAATTTTACACAAAATTCGCTTAATACCTAAGGTGGCCGTATACTGGTTTGACTAACTGTATTTTAGTTTATTCCATACATATTGTGTTCTTTCCACAATCAGTGACAGATTATTTTTGAAAAAAATAGAAGTAAGTAAAACACTTCTGTAGTTTCGTTTCCGTTTACTTATTTTACCTTTTATAAACACTTATACTCTAAGGAACATTAACTGTTTGCATAAAACAAGTGATCTTTAATGCATTAAAAAAGAAATTAGTTCAAGCTTAGTAAGAATTAATTATAGTATATGTGTTATGTAACAACATGAATGTAGACAAAGCTTCTATAATTGTATGTACAAATATTAATTTAGGAAATATAGAGTGTAATTTAATGATACTGATTAAAATTTATATACATACTTACTATAAGCAATGTAGAATAGTGCTGGAAATGTCAACCACCGTGTTACACGTTCCACCACCACCAGAAATTGTCTGTTATTTAATTATAAGACACTGTCTGATAGTAAATATCCTGTGTTGTGTGAAATAGCTTTTTTGCTTCAGCAGTGATCGATGAATTAATTGCAGCAAGCATTGTTATTATAAATAATTTACAAATAAGTGAAAAATTCTAACAAATATACTATATGTACTATTAATTGTTGTAGTAAAATCAAACTTTTCAAGCCACATAAATGTGAAGCTTTTAGATAGAGAGCAGAATATTGTAAGATCTCTATGAGATTCTCCTATATCTAGATGTTTTTTATATTGTTGGTATTTCCTTTTTCTTCAATTTAAAAATAATACAAGATCCATCTGTTTCAATTAATCATATTTTTCATTGTAACCATACTTCAACGTAAAATATTTTTGAAATAGTGTAACAAAAATGCTGACTCACTTAACAGAAAATGGCATTATTATGTGCAATCATGGTTACACAATATATCATTGATAAATCTGAACACTTGCATACTGTTCAGGATAGAAAATCAAGTTTCTGGTTTATTGTACATTAATTTAATTAAATAAATAATATGAGAGAATGAGATCTTTACTTATCTATCGTATAAAGTTTTTAAACTATTGGACATTTACTGAGTGCTATATTACAAGTAGATGGTTTAATGAATTTTCTATTTATTTCAAGCAGTATTATTTAAAAGTACATACTACTAAATCTCCAAACAACTTATAAATCAATAATATGTTGTTTTGCTGAAATAATAAGAGGATCTGTAGGATGGACTATTTAATAAAATTACCATTTTGAATCTCTAACATTGTGTAACTAAATAAACAAAAAAAAACTATGTAAGGTCTTTAAATGAAAGTTATTTGGTATAAAAAAAAAGATATTATAAAAGTTATCACAATTTTTTTTTTACAAATATAGTCTCTCGTAAGATACGATTGTGCATGTTTTTCTTTTTACAATATACCATGTTATTACACAGGGTGAGCCACCTAAGACTAGAACCAGAAATATCTTCAAAATAGTCAATAATACCGAAAAATATTTTGGACAAAAGTTGAATGGTGTCAAATGGGACAAAATTTGATATGATTAGTTTTGTCTTACGTGGTCGCATAAAGGAAATATGAAGATCACATTTGTTTTTCTTTTATATGAAATCGTATATTTTTTAATGCATTTATCGCTTCAGCTCTTCATTCCCTATAAAAAAAAAAAGAG
>NW_017100643.1:72241-85981 GCF_001263275.1 Habropoda laboriosa | reverse complement strand
ACACTTCAACTGTATGTCATTTGTATAAAAACAAACTTTTTAAAAAAATCCTATTTACTTCGTCAAATAATCTCATAAACAAGATTCTGTAAAAATTTCAAGTGAATCGGTTAAAAATTGATGAAGTTACAGATGCTCTGCAGAAGTGGCTTAAGCACCGCCATTTTGTAAAAAAAAAAATGTATATTTAGATACATGTATGTATATATATTACAGGCTTTCTAGCTGACTTCCCGTTTATTTCGTTATATTCGTAAAAAAAATTCACTAAGATATCTATGATTTTCAGGCGGTCATCCCTTAAGAAAAACGTAGACGCAGATAGAGGTGTATCAGTGCCACTTCGCAATGTTGAAATTAAAATATCTCCTCTACGCATCCACCCAAGAAGAAACTAATCACATCAAATTTCGTCCCACTTGACACCATTCAACTTTTGTCTGAAACATTTTTCGGTATAATCGACAGTTTCGAAGATACTTCAGATTCTAGTTTCAGGTGATTCACCCTGCATTGTTTGTCCAAACAAACTTTTAAAGTGAACAAAAAGAGTTAGTTCAGGTTATTGAAAGTTTTTCTTTAGCATTTATTAAAACACAGTAATATTTCTGCTATTTGTTTTTCTCTTAAACATCTTGCATACATGTATCCAAATCTTTAGATCTTGCAAGTGATTTTACCTACAAAAAAAGAGTCCTTACGACCATATAATGATCCTTTTTACATCAAATAACTTTTATCTGAACAATCTTTCTCTAATTTACATAGTTTCAAAGATGTTGCAGTTCCAAATATAAACTTGTATCACTCTACTCTGTATACGAACTTCATAAATTCACTTAACCTCAAATACTGTAAAAGTGACATTTTATTGAAAAATATCGTACATGTATACTTATATGCTCTTTTTTACAACATTCTTCCGTCCGTTACTTTTTCAACATTTATATTACATTAAAAAAGATATAATACTTATTGTTAGAGTGTCTAAAATATGCTGCTGTTACGCGTTCGGCTTCTTTTGAAAACTTACATTGCTAATCTATGAAGAAACCTAGAAAACATACGAATAATTTCTACAATTAGCATAATTATTTAATCTTATATATTAATATCGGGTTGACCAATAAGTAATGTCGGATTTTTCTGTAAGAAATTGCTTCTGCTGTTTTAAAAACAAAAGACTATTCCTAACCTAGGAATCCTAACCTAACCTAACCTATAAAACGCATGTATAGTATAGAAGCTGAGATTTTGACGTGAAATTAAGAAAAATGTTCATTATATTCGGTTAAATTTTTGTAGTGTTTATTTCGATTTGAAGGTGAACAACGAGAAGATGTATTTTCGTGCAATTACGATTTTTAATTTTCGCAAAGGTAACAATGTGGTACAATAAGCAAAATGGATTTCTGATGTGTACGGTGTTAGAGCTGTAAATGAAAGAAATGGTACATATAAAGTTGGTTCAAAAAGTTTCACGATGGAGAAGTTTTAGTTTTACCGATAAAAAAAATAAACACTAAAAAAATAGTAATCAAATGCGACGAACCTTTTTTCAAATACACGTTAAAATCTCAGCTTTTAGACTACAGACACGTTTTATAGATTACAAATAGTCTTGTTTTAAAAGCAGCAGAAGCTATCTCTCATCGAAAAATTCGGCATTAATTATTAGCCAATCCAATACATCGCACACATACACGTACTAAAAAGAAGCTTGTAGCAGTTTCTAAAGGAAATTAAAGCAGTGATTAATTTAAATAAATGAAATTGGAATAAGAAGGTTGAATTAACCCTTGTACGGAATTTCTGAAGTTACAGGAAAAATATAATTGTTTCCATTAAAAAAATCGTCCAAATTTTGTTCTCTTTTGTAAACGTTATTAATGTTTATTAGATATTTAGCCCAAATTAAATTAAACTTCAGCCCTAATGATACATTTAATAATAAAGGGAAAAGAATTTGTGACTTGATTTTGGGTCAAATTGACCCAGTTTCCATACAAGGGTTAAAAGTAAACAAAATGCAACTAGCTATTTATAAGTGCGTAGATTAACTCTTTTACAATTTACAATTTCAGCACTTCCCAATGAATTATGAATAATTGTGAAAATTTGTACTGTACAATAGCGAAGCTACGTGATAGAAAACGGTGCAATAGTTCAAGATTATAAATAATATTAAGGGTGTGATTGGCCACAAAAAATTACATCAAAATATAATATGTAAGGCACTATTATAACATTATTAAAATACAATTCTTAATTCAAAAAATAATTTTCATTTACTATTTCCCCTTATTATTATTTAATACAGTGAGATCCGGTAATTACAATCACGGATAATGTTATCAATAGGCTATTGTTATCACAATCAGTTAGTCTCAAAACACTCTACATAAAATTAGTACAAAATAATCCATCTATTATAATCAAACTTCGGCTATTGGTATCGATTGTGATAATTGCCACTTAGAAACAAACAATAAGAACTTTTAGCAAATTCATTACTAAATGAGCCTTTTCTTTGAAACTTTCTTTTAACCAAAGAATTCATTTTACCTTTTGCATGAGTGCATAGCAAGAATTCATGGAAAATACGTACACTCCCGTCCATAAGTCACCGGACACTTACTCATTTTGAGCAAAATGATTATTAAAACAAGAATACAATTTTCCGACTTGATTTTATTGCTTAATTTTGTTATATAATAGTTAGCTATTTTATGATAATAACAGAATGCAAAATTAAAAATATACATGTATAATTTGAATAAATGTTTAAAAAGAAGACTGCATGCATAAGCACTTATTTAATACAATTTCAATTCCATACAACGATATTCTGTGTACACATTTTGTTCGCGTTGGAAGTTCTCAGAAATATATATCTGGAGCATCATGAAGTGTTAATAAACAATTTAAGAGGAGTTTTAGACTAAGCAGGGATAAATATGGAGCTACGAAGAAGCAGTCGATTTTTCTTCTTCGTTGCTAGTTCGACTGACTGTGCATGTGATCGAAATAAGTAGTTCTAGAAAAGCGTTATCTGCGCAAAAACATTCAATTATTGTTACTCTTGCAAAAGAAGGGTATTCTGTCCGAGTGTCAAGCAGCGATTAGGGAAAAAAAGAAAGGTAGACCACGGGGGAGATTAATAACAGAAGTAAGAGAGTGCTGGAAGACATTGGAGGCACAGTAATGTCTCTCCAATTGGCCACTAGTTTGGATTCTACAATTGGCCACATAGATGGTCCTACGCCTAGGTCTGCGTCATTGCTGCGCCTATGTTATCTCGCTCGCAGTCAGTCAAGCGTGTAACGCTACACCACTCGGTTTCCTTTACGAGATTTCAGGGCTCGACAAATCATAATAGAAAAATATAATTTCTTTAATTTTACTTTTTTTCATCTGGAATTTTTTTTAACATGTTGGTGAGATTTTTCTGATGAAAATTATATCAAACACGATATAATTTGAACAACATTTACTTATTAACACGTTCACTGTCACGCTAGATTTACGGGTTGCTCTCAGGCGGCCACAAGAAAATTTTCATTATTTTAAGCGTAAGATTATATGTATTATGCTTATTACGCTTTATATATATATATTTTTTTTTTCAATTTAAAATAATGTCTAGTGAGCCATGACGTTCAAAATTTTTGTCAACGTGTCTCCGTTCCGTGATACTTACACTTTGTTACCTAATAAACAATCGGTATACGGAATACAACAAAACACTCCGGTGCATATTTAGTGTACTATTCGTTGTTCTACTTTTATCTTTTATCATTGAATGATATATATATAATTCGAAAATATTTCGAGATAAAACAATTTCAGTATTCGCTCATATGATATAAAATCCACTTCAAAATGTGTACTGAATATGTATCCGAAATATCGGGAATCCCAAAATTCCTATGTCGTGAGACTTTTTCAATATTCTGATAGGACTCGACTCATTTCAAACATATGGTACCAGTGATTTCGAGCTTTTGCATACTTCTATTATCGTACCTTTCCACAAGTAATGTCGTTTTTTGTCGTATTTGTTATTCATGAATAACGAATAATTCCAGATTATTCTTAATTTAAGACGATGTAACATTTGCCGCACGCTTCCCTCGATACCCACGCTGTGCCAATGCGTTTGTTCACGATCGCGCGCGGATGAGAGTCAGCGCTCCCGTGGTTGAGCGCGGGCTCTACGCGCGCTCTGATTGGCCAGTGTTTTTCGTTAATAATTCAAAAACTAAGCTTCAACCAACATTTTGGTAAAGGAAAAAGTTGTTCAGAGTCACCCCAGCAACCCCCCATTTCCGGGTGTTACACTCTTTACGGGACACCCTGTATAGTGCCTATGCTATTTACATACTTGTATTTTCTGATTGTAGGAAAATATTGAAATGAGAGTTGAAGAGATATATCGGGTTGTAACATATGAAATGTCCGATTTAGTTATTCCAATTTTTAAACCTTTTGTTTTCCAATCTTTGTAGATGTATTGTACGCCATTTTAAAGCTTAGAATCTCCTCTTTCTTTTGTGATTTTAATTTTTTAACATTTCGTATTGGAATGCATGTTTTTTAGATTTCTGTGAATCATGAATTAGTACGATTTTCGCATCTCTCTTCTGTTCAAACTTTCTAAAACCAGGTGAAAGTATCACGGAGAAATATTGTGCTGAACTTGAAGTAATGCAACAGAAATTACGAATTAAACAACCGACATTGGTTAATCGAGAACTCGGCATATGTTTTGCAAATGACAATGCGAAAATTGAATTACTTAAAATACGAAACTTTACTTCATCCGCCATACTGACTGGATTTGTCGATCACGGATTATCACTTTTTTAATCATCTAAGTCACTTCCTCAGCGCAAAAACATTTACGAATCAAGCAAATATAGAAAATACCCTCAAAAATTTTATTGATAACAGAACGCCGATATTTTATAAAAATGGAATTAAAAAACTTGTCAATCATTGACAAAAATGTATAGATTGTAATGATTCCTGTTTTGATTACTAAAATTTAAGATAAAAAAAAGATATGCTGATTTAAAGCTGAGATTCAAAATCGGACATTTCATATGTTACAACCTAATAAACAAAAATAACATCAGAAAGAAATGAAAGAATATAATTGAGCACTATTACTTCATCCTTTTTAATTTTCAAACCTAGTACCTATAGACTTTCATTTGTTCCAATTGCTGTAAAATGATGCAAAAGGTAAAAAATTGAACACATTCGAGCATCTAAAGGAAGCGGTTATCCAATATTTTGCATAAAATAACGTAACAATTTTTCAAGGGGAGAATCGAAAAATTATTAGAAATGTGGAATACAGTAAATAATGGTTAATGTGTTATTGATTAACAAACTAAATATTTCCCATTTTTTAACCTTCTAAAATTACACACCTGAAAACAAGATTACTCGTGGAATGACTTGATATTAATAACTAATTATTTATAATTATTGCGAAATTTTTACAAAAGTTCCGATGGTATTATTAACACAATTAATAAATATTATAAATATTATTCCGTGCCCAAGGAGAAGTAAGTTTTCAGACAGAGACTTATACAGGAATAAGAAGGTTACATTAGAATATTTTGTTGCAAGAAAAAAGGCAATTATGTTGAAACCCTGACATTGACTTCTTTTTACACCTAGAGGGTAATCTCTGAATTGGCCATGTGTGAGCTAATTCTGATAGTTTGGTTTATTGGTAAAAAATGGAGAACGTATTGTCACCGAAACAATTTCAAGAACACGATTTTTCCCATGAAAAATTATGTGATGTTTTTCTCTCAAAAAACTGAATCAAATTTTATTGATATTGAATTTTAGGATATTGTGAGGTAAACCCACTACAATCTTTTAACACTCCACCCTAAGTTATGTCCGTTGTCCCACGGCGGCACACACATAAGGAACATGCAAATTATGTTTTATCGCACTGTTTCGAATATCTGTGCCGTAAGAGAAAAGGCTAGGAGAGCGTATTGCTTGAAGGGGAAAAAAAAGAAACATCACATTACGGTAATAAATACGCCTAAAAATATAGAAGCGCCCAGCTAAAGATTTGTTGCGTCGGTCTGTCAAACCACTACATACAATATGAGTTACAGCAAACGGATACAGAAGAAATTAATAAACAATTGCAAAAGAATGGTAAAAGAAGGTATTGTTAAATCTAACACCAGCCAATGGAACTTTTACTAGAAGTACCTAAAAATCAAAAGCTTCGGGATAACTTAGATTCTATGCCAGTGCCGTTCAGCAGACCTTTAAGCGGGCAAGGGCGCCCCCGCCGATGCTCACGGGCAGAGCCCGAGCAAAGTCGCGGGCTAGTGATGTTACATTCATTAAAACGGAGTGACGGAAAGACGACTGTGATAAGGGTATACAGCCTTGATCCGTAATAAGCAACTGGTCTCTGGCTTGTAATAAGCAACTGTTGTCTGGCTCGTAATAAGCAACTTGCTATTCCCCTTTCTTTATTTGAAGTCGCCCGCCAAGTAAGAGATCCGAAAACAAGTGAGAGGTTTGTGAAAGCGAGAAGCCATAAACCTTTACGATCGAATGCACAGTGACGTCGTTTAGTAAAAGAAGAATAGGGTATGTATAATTCTTCATCACTTTAATACTAGGGATCCTGGGTGTTATTCACATCGCAAGCCTCTCGCTGGCTCTCCATGTTCTCACGTCCCGTTCGAGAACAAAGTCAAGCCGAATAGTATACTGATCTGTAATAAGCAACTGGCTGGTCCCAAGCGAGTTACTTATTTACAGATCAAAACTGTATAATGTAAGCACATAATGATCTTCAAAAAAATTCTTGTGATAATACATTCTCTATTTGATACCAGAAAACTTTTGTTTAAAATGTTTTCTCGTCAAACTATTAGAACTAGCTTAAGTATTGTAGCTACTGATTTGTAAACCATCCTCTATACAGGCTGTTTCACCTAAACAAAGCTACCTAAATATCTTCTTCACTTATGATGATGCAAAAACTAATTTAGATACAATTTGAATTCTGAATTGAGATAAATTTGAGATCTAAAATATTTTTTATATCATCACAACTGAAGGAGGTATTTAGGTGGTTTCGTTTAGGTACGACACACTGTATAACTTAAACATTATATCAAAGAATCTTTTTTGTTTGTTTAAAGAATGTTTTGCACCCGTTTACTATTGTGGGCCATTGATAACACACATGACCAGGAACATGTTGATGACAGTTAAAGCATTATAGTTTAGCCAATTTTCTTGAAACTTCTACTTGAGTGTTACTTGATAGAATTATTGAAACAATAAAATAGGTTATAGATTTCCAAGGATACTACGATAACAGAATAGTGTAATAAAAGAATGTAATAGAACAAGAAGAATTTACTCATTCTCAACAATAAACCTGTACTTTCATGAATTATTGCTTTGATTGTTCCTTTGCTTACAGCTGTTATTTACAATGTTTTACTTTATTACAAATAAGAACGTTCCTTAAATTTATTATAAAGTATATTACTAGCAATAATATTGAAATTATTAAAACAAATCAAGTATTTTGCACACTAAAACATTGGCAAATAGTATTTATCACAATAATGAAGGTTATTATCGAGAAGTTACTATAGAATAATGAATATATTGGAAAGATTACCTACATCGAATAATCTACACAAGGTATATGGTACAAGTTTATGTAAATGTATTCTTAAATCACGATTCCTATACTTATAAATATAATAACAGCCATATTTCAGCAATAATTGAATGACAAAAGTATTTATCGAATTATGGGCCGACTTCGTTCGTTTTAATATTACCAGAATAATTTTTAAGCCACCAATCATGTACATACGATAAAGCGAGTCCGCTGTAAATCCAAGCACGCCAACCCGTTCTTGTTTCGTTATCTATCCTGGACCCCAGACTGTGACATAACGCTTTATGATCATGACTCCTTCCGCTTCGTAAATCGCAGAGTAATCTCTTTCGACAGTCGTCGTTGCAATGTGGCCTTACAGGGGAATTCTTGTAATAGTGCCTGAAAAATAATACATGACGAAAAATTTAAACTTTAACTTATTTTTTATGAAATGTTCAGTTTTACAAATGTCAGTGATCCAAACTTTTAATTTATTCTTCGACTTTCCTGATATTAAAAAGAATTTTATGAGAAAAACGATTTTAAGTAAACCAATTTAAACAATTCTAAATTATTTGTAAAAACTGCACTGTGTGTTTGCACAAAAGCTACTTAAAATTATATAAATACGAATTCAAAATATAGCATAAAATGTTTTAATATGGAATTTTGCTTTCGATACAATTGGGTTTAAAAATTATTCGCGCCCTTCGTTACTCGTGAGTATAGTTGCAAGCAAAGCGAAGAGCAAGTGACGTCGCAGTCATGAATGGAGTGGGGAGCAACGGTAGTTGTAAAATGTAGGATCATAGATACACGTGTGTTTGTCGTTCGTGAGGTGTTTCAATCATCGCATCGGTTACTTTTTTCAACACGTGTCTATTTTCGAAGCATAATTCTCACTGACAGGCCAGACGATCCTACGTTCGCACAGTGCCCGGTCTGTCTCTACACGAAATCTAAAGGAAGTGTAACTCTTCTTCTTAAGGAATTTCCAACAGGATAAATACCGTCAAACACTCTAGCGTCAACCCAACCTTTATCAATCCAGGAAGTACGTTAATAGGAGTTTGTAATTCTATTAGGAAATATGGTTCTCTATCATTTATCTGTTGTCATTTTTGAAGAGTAAACAAATTTGTCAAAAAGGAAGTACGCAGTTCTTCATATTTATAAAATCCTTTATGTGCAGGGAGTAGGTACAAATATGAAATAGGATAAGTTTATGGAAAATTGCATGTACTGAAACATAGAATATGATAATTGCATGTGACAGTATATTAGGCTGAATGTTCATGACTATTGTAATTACTGGATTGGTGTAAGAAATTCGTTTCTTCATTACTGTCCTATATTTATAATTAACCTAGTCAATACATGTCTATGACCAGAACAGTAATGAAGAAGATGGGATAAGAATATGGGATAGGTTGAATGCAATGTGGAAATGATCTGATAAAATGCTAGTAAGTGTGCAGAGCTTATTTACTGAAATTATTTTGTTGATTAGGATAAATTATACTCTCTAATATAAGTAGGGAGTATGAATTGATATGGTAGAAGTATATGTTGAGTTGATGAGGGTTACCAAGGTCCAATTTTTTTTACTATTTAGATATAGATAATTTTGTCATTGTACTTTGAAGAAGTATAATGTCAGAATTGGTGTTTAATGTTGAACTCTCTACCTAGAATAGAGAGGTCTTTGTAAATAATGTGCATTGGATAACATCTCATTTTCATTTTAGATTTATCTTATACATAAAGTTTAATTGAAATTGATAATTCCATAGCTGTGTGATTTTTCTTTGTCAGCTTTTGTCAAGTGACAGATATAGCAAAACAAAGTATATGACTTCTGTTTTAAAAGCATTGATGAAAATGCTTTTATTGCAGCTTGTTTATACAGAAAATGATATCCCATTGTTGCCATTCTGATAACCTGAAAAGGAGTGAATCTATACGTAAAAATAAGTTGAAAATGTAGAGTAATATTTTTCCATACAAAACTTCATTTCTGAATAAATTGATGTTGAAGATTCGTTGTGTATGCATGCTCTTATTACTCTATATTTTCAACTTACTTTTTCATGTAAATTCACCCTATTTCGGAAAGTATCACCAGTTCAGAGACACTGTGTATAACAATTAAACTAGAAAAGTTCTGATATTACTTCTTAATTCACATTGTTCTTTAAGCAGTATTTCATGTATCAGCCAGCTAACGTTTAATATTATTGTACGAATCTCATGCCAAAGTAAGCAAATTAAAATTATTAACACTACATAAAACATTTAATACTTTACAAATGAATTACAAATTGTAATACTTTCAAATATTAATTTTTAAAATCAAATTTATTTAATTCCCTTTTTATCTTAATATGCTTAAAGCTTGCATACAGTATTTTGAGTCCCCCAACTTATGTTCTAATTGATTTCAAAGTAACAGACTTAAGTCAGAAAAGACGTACGTTGAGATGGAATATCATTTCTTATTGTTAGTAAGGGTACTAATGATGGTTTTAACAAGGCTTAGTCCCTTACCAATTTCAAAAGTATACATAAAAGATACATAATTTCAAAAGTGCTTAATTCACCTTCAAGAAGTGTTATTAACTCACAACTTTTCTTTACTTGAGAGCATGAAGAAGTAATTGTGGTTTCAGTATTACATTGAGTGTATTTTTCAAAAAAACAACTACTATTAGTTTCAAATTAAATAGAAACATACTTTTCATCTTTCACCAGTACATTTACCTGCATTCGATACAAACTGAGAAAATGAAAAGTTTCCGTTGAAAGCACATGCTTATAAACAAATGAATATTGCCTCATGGATGGAAACAACATAAGTACAAAATAACGTGCAGTTGTTCACAAAAGTACTCGAACGCTTACATCCCAAATTGTTAAGAAATAAAATACACAGGTTAGACTCGATATTTTGAAATACTATTGTAACAGAAGTAAGATGACAGTTTTAGGAATGTACGAGCAAAACCAGAAAAAATTGAACAATGCATAATAGATAATTGATAGAACATTGAGTGTAAACATACTTTTTATACAAGTCGCAAAAGTATTCGAACGCATGAATTATTTTTATTTGGTTAGATCACTTTTGGCGTTAATTACGTGTCTGAGCCGTCGTTCCATGCTGTGTATCGGCGTTTCTGTTACATTTCTTTTATTGGAATTCTATATTTCCATTATTTTATTTTTTAACATCTCTGAATTTTATTTCATAATTTTTAAATTTGCTCCCAATTTCGTTTCATAAGTGTTCTATGGGATTAATATCAGCAATTGAGGAGGAATATGTTTTTCTGTTTAGCTCATGCATTCCCAAGATTGACATTTTACTTCAGGTACAATAGCATTTCGAAATACCGAGTCTAAACTGTGTATTTTATTTCTTAACAATTTGAGTTGAAAGCGTTCGAATACTTTCGTTAGCAACTGTAAGCAGAGAGGGCGTGCAAGTCGAGTGCTTATCCTCTTTAATATTAACCCCCATTTGCATCCGTAAGCGGAATATTCCGCGCATGACGATCGTCTCCTATCATCGAGCGCGGAATATTCCGCGAGCCGCGACTTTCTTTTATCACCGCCCGCGGAATATTCCGTATATGACACAGTTCACGTTTTCCTGTCAATCTGCGAGCATTTGAGCTATTTTCATTGCGTTCTTAACTAATTTTACTTTTGTTAATTGTTGTGTAGATCTTTCTAACTGCCGTTAAGAGTAAGTAGTGTCAATCTATATCCAAATTTAAAAAATAATCTAATTTTATAATTTAAAATAAAATTTAGTTGCCCCAATGGATTCTCACTATTTTGACGATTCGGATTCAAGTGTAGAAATAGGACATACTCGAAGACGTATCCGTCGTATTTCATCAAGCGATGGCAGCGAAGTTGATCAACGCGGTAGTTTTGTAAATAGAGATTGCGTATGGAAACCCCAAAATCATACGCCGATTGTACATGATTTTTCAGGCGTGAGCGGTGTAACTGTAAATACACCAAATCTGTCGAGAAGGGAAGTCTTTGAATTATTTTTTAACGAAGAACTAGTTAGAAAAATAATTTCAGAAACAAATAAATACGGAGCAACTAACACAGATTTTGTACCAGTTACAGACGACGAACTAAAAGTATTTATTGCTTTAAACATTTTAATGAGTTTAGTTCCTAAGCCCACTATTCAGAGTTATTGGACCAAAGTTAAGAGCATAGAAACACCATATTTTAAACATGTTATACCCCGTAACCGATTTATCTCTATCGCTACAAATTTACATTTTTCCAGTAATATCTCCAACGACCCATTAATAAAAATTCGAGAAGTTTCTGAAATAATAAGAAAGAATTTCATTCGCATGTATGTACCAAATAAAAATATATCGATTGATGAATCACATATGCAATGTGGAGGCCAATTTATCAGAACTAAACGAGCGAGATTTGGTATTAAGTTTTATAAACTTTGTGATTCTAAAACGAGATACATACACAATTTTAAAATATATGTAGGAAAAGATAAAACTAATACTGGATCTGCTAGCAGAAATGTTGTTATAAATTTGTTGAAAGAGAGTCGACTACTGTACAAAGGATATTGTTTATTTATTGATAATTGGTACAGTTCACCGACTTTATATCGGGAATTATATAATATGCAAACAAACGTGTGTGGAACAGCGAGAATGAATAGGAAAGGAATGCCCCGGGAACTAAAATTACTCCAATTAGAAGAGGGAGAAGCTGTTGTATTTTCTACAGCAGATATGGCGGCCATAAAGTGGAAAGATAAAAAAGATGTTGTTTTATTGACAACTATGCATAACTTAGATTTTGCCAAAACGGGAAATACAAACCGATATACCGGACAAAAAATTTTAAAACCATCAGTGGTAATAGATTACTATAAGAATATGGGTGGAGTCGATGTTGGCGATCAAATGTTAAGCAAATTTCACGCTATGCGGAGATGTAAAAAAGCCTATAAAAAAATATTTTTTTACTTTATAGACATGATGTTACTAAACAGTTACATAATTTTCAAAAACAATAAAAAAGATCGAGCTTTTCATGTTTACAAGCAAAGATTGGCCGAAGAAATTATTGAAAAATATTTAGCAAATGTAAGAGTAAGAGAGGCATCATCTATCAATGATTCGTTAACGCGATATACTGGCCGGCATTTTCCTTTACGGATACCCCCAACACTAGCAAGGGGGAACAAAACATCAAAGCGATGCGTTGTATGCTTATCTATGTTAGTTCGAAAAGAAACAGTTTTTAAATGCGATGTTTGCGATGTAGCATTATGTATCGATCATTTTAAAAAATACCATGTTAAATAAACTCGAAGAACTATTCGGAAGTCATTTACTGTAGAAGTTAACGAAAATAATAAAACTGCCGATATACGGCCGCGTGCGGTGATACGGGCCCAACCGTCAGTCGAACGCCGCTGATGTCTAAACACAGAAACTTAAGTAGAGTCATGATGCACATGGGTTAACAAGACTCACTTGTAATAAAGATCGAAGAAAGACGGTTCGTTGCTCATCTTATCTATTAAAGAATCCCAGTCTAGAGGTAAAAGTGATGACATTTGATACGCTTGTCGTACACTGTACAATTTGTACCAGATAGGATAGTCATAGAGATTTGCTTCTTTCAGATTCATAACCCAACTCTCATGATCCACAACCATCTGTAACAGAACCATTAGATATTTTAATTAACGTTAAAGGATAATTGTTTCAGTATTAAATTCCTGTGCTTAGCATTATACCTATTACTAACATATACATATAGATATTCAATAGTGTATCATGATCAAATTTATAGTTAAGGAAATAGTATTATTTAAGTAATTTATATTTATCAATAATGAATATTATAAATGTTTTCTAATTTTTCTGTGTAAAAGATATTTTTTTAACACTTTCAATTTTTATTTGCTGTTAAAAAATGCTTCCATATTATTACATAAAATTAGCAACAATTTTGATTTTTATAAATTTTTTAATTGTATCATTTGC
>NW_017100643.1:57521-72165 GCF_001263275.1 Habropoda laboriosa | reverse complement strand
TTGATAGTTACATTGCATTTTAAAAGTTTCAATCCAATAGAAATATTTGATTCTTTGTGTTGAATTGTTTCATATCTATTAATAAATTTCGTATGCTGTTTTCGTATATTAAATAGTAATTTGAATTAGTAGTATTAATAAGTCTAACATTATCCACTTTTGAAATTAACTGTTTATTAATATCTATAATGACTTAAATTTCACCGACACACCTTTGTAATTATTTAAAAACTAGCAATCAAATTTTGAAAATTAAGTTACATAATTAAAATTTAACATTTAATATTCTCAATCGAAACGTTTTTAATATTCAAATTTAATTTATATTTTATAATGCGCATAAATTTTCGTTACATAGAAGAACCGAAATATTGTTCTATAATTCATAAGTAATGTTTCCAAATTAATTCACATCACTTGTTACTTTCAAACGTTTTCTTATCTCAACAAAAGTTAATAGTACGTACCCTAGTTGTTTTTGCATGATCACCATCGACATAGTAGATTCTGTACCCCGGATTAAGATTGTAGTACGGTGTTACCGACGGGCAAATGTAAGCTATGCTAAGGGCTCTTTCAAGATCCGTAGTATCGTAAAACAATTGGAATTCGTCATAATGAGTATGTCCGAAGAACTGTGCCGTGATGGTTGATTCATACCTAGATTTAAAAAGCACTGATTTTAGTATCGTTCAGAGGTACATAATTTCAAAATTAACACTTTACCGACCGGTAGCCTATTAATCGGCTTTTTGCCGCTAACACTTACCGACCGGTAACCTATTAATCGGTCTTTTGCCGCCGACGCTTTTCGACCGATAGCCTATTAATCGGTCAAAGTTTGATTTAACATTTCTATAGGTATAAGAAAAAGCGCATATATTTCCGCGCGATAGCCTAGAGCCTAAACAGAGCCGGTGTCAGCGACGTATCTGTGGCCGAGTGGAGCGGTCGGAAGTGCGTAGGATGTTCAATCGTTACCAGTCGGTAAAGTGTTAACATTGATTTTAATACCGTTTTCATGTTTCAAGATAGTGGCACAGTCACACAGTGAAGTACTTATATGTAAAAGTTGGCCAGAATTATTTTACTAGTTTTAGCAGAGCCAAATGCACTTAGAAACGATGAAACGTAATTATTTGATACAATTCTACGCGAAAACTCACGCGAGAATGAAAAATTCAGAAATAAGCCGATTTATATAAATTTTCATATTGAAACTTTGAATGCAAGAATTAATTTTTAGATAATTTTTACATAATACTACAGGAATTTTAGATTGTAGATAGATTTTGCTTACAGAAAATGAAAAATAATAACGATTATATTTTAATAATAACAAACAATAAATAAAAATCTTTTCTTATGGCCTTCTTTTGTCTAAATTCTGACATCACAAAAATTGAAAATCATAAAAAAAAAAAGAACACTTTTCTGGTTTTCAATTAAGTATAAAGATTTGAATTTTGACCAGCTTTTTAAATAAAATATTCCGCTGTGCGTCGGTTTGCAGTGTGTTGCAAACTTATGGTTTAGTAACGAGGTCTGAGAAGAGCTCGGAGTACTCTGTTTCAAACGTTGTGTGTTTAGTCTTACTTAGGTTGATATTTGGAATAAGACTTACAAGGAACACAATTCAACTGACGATAAAATTGCACAAAGTTTTTTAAACAGATCGAAAGTATGTAACACAAAGGTCACGAAAATGTAAATTACAAATGCTACCAAAAGCTGGTTTGTAATTATGTAATTATGTAAAACTGTAATTATCGTTATTATATAAAATATTAATTATAATAAATGAACGGACGTTTCAGACAGTTTTGTCAGTCTCTTTGAATTCGTCATTGCAAGTTATTGAATTTGTCTCAACAAATGCCACCGTAACTACTATAAAATTAAAAAAAATGGTTTCATTTAAAAAAGTGAATTTGAATTTGACCTGCAAAAAAAAATAATTTGCATTATACGATGTTCCCCTTCATACCAAACAACTTCTGTAAAAACTTTTTTTTCGATAGGTGCAGCCCTCGCGAGATATTCCATTTTTCAAAATAAAGGAAATACCCTGTACATTTATTTATAATATACAAATTATTAATAAGAAATCAAGAAAATATTCATTTAAAGATATTATGAAATTAAATCTCTCAGGATCAGGTACAAGAATAAAATACTATTCAGTTGGCAATGTGTGAAGTATAAATGTTACACTGTTCCAATAAAGAGAAATATGATCAAATAGAAAATGCTAGCTTAGTATACTAACCGATTGATGATCTGATAATAATTCCTAGACCACACTTTCAAACAGTCTGAATGTCCAGGCGGTATGTGACCGATAATGTGAACTTTTTCGCCGTTCATTTCGGCACCTTGCAGCTCATAAACGAGCCATTGCAGTTCACTAACTGGATCTGTGCTATTAAGCAGCAACCACCAGTTCTTATTATTGCAGTAATTCATGTTTACAGAAAGAATTCTGAAACCTGGACGAACTAGGACGGAATAAAATGCACCACGGCGAACGGTGTGCGAAACACCTGCTGGTAACCAACGTCTCCAATGCTTGTCAAGCGCATCGTACAACCATGATATGTCATTTTCCTTTGGAACGAATGGTGGTGGAAAGCTGAAACATTTATAAGTACAACTTGTAACGCATACAACGAATGGTGGTGGAAAGCTGGAACATTTATAAATACAACTTGTAACGCGAGGTCTCAGGAGTGCCTCAGGTGCTCTCCGGGCATGATTGCTTCGGGGAGTACCTGAACCGGATCGGAAAGGAGGCGACGGACGGATGCCACCACTGTGAGGAGGGGCTCTGGGACCCGGCCCAACACACCCTCGCGGAGTGTCCCGCGTGGGAGGTGGAGCGCCGGGTCCTGGTGCAGGAGATCGGCCGGGACCTCTTGCCGCCGGCTTTTGTCAAGGCCATGTTGGCGAGCGAGGGGTCCTGGAACGCGGAGGCCGAGCCTTTTTCTGCGAGCAAGTGATGCTGCAGAAGGAGGCCGCCGAACGAGAAGGCGGATCCGGAGAGCCCGACGGAGACGTCGGACAGGCCCTCCGGATGTTTCAGTTAATCCCGGGTAGGAGATGTCTCTTGCCCGGGGGGTGGAAACCCCCGGCCCGGGTATTGGGATTGCGAGGGGTCAGGCAGGGGTCTCATTTTTGGGGGCTTCCAGGGAAGGGGCGGTGCTGGGCGTGATCTCCTGGCACTGCAGAGCCCACGGACGGAGGGTGGGGGAGGTGACATATGAGCTCCTCCCCTCGAGGTCGGGGCGTGAGCCATAGGCGCGGGGAAGCATGGCCCTCCCTAGCGAGTCCGACGAGGATCACCGCGGAGGTTTTAGTGGGTCAAAAATCCTACACAAAATCCCTCGGGGGAGGGAGGCGGGGTGCCTTGGTGAAGATTTCAAAAAGGTCTCAGAAGTAGAGTAGAGAGAGAGAAGGCTTGACTCGATGCACTTCGGTCAGGATAGCTAGGATCCTTCTGCCAAGATTTGTCAAGAAATGACTAACTTTTCGCTTTTTTCTTTTTATGAATTTTACTTGAATGAGGGTTGCCAGAGTATAGACAATTGTATATTCTGACAATGTTTCGTTAATAAATGAGTAGTGCACTGAGGGAGATCTTGTTATTACACGGACTTAACTTTCTTTATACCTGTGTATCTGTGTTAACCCTTTCGCTACGACAGATTTTAATGCGTAACGTGGGTGATTGTTAACATTTTTAACCACGGCTGCAAAATTTGTTATTTTGGCCGTATCGTTTTAAAATTCGGTTCATTAAATTAAGATGGAAATGCGTAAAGGATAACATTAAGTATTAAGTTAAGGTGGAAGTGCACCAAGAGGTTCCAAGAGTATAGTGCGAGCAAATTTTCAAATAGGCACCAATAGTAATGAAAGGGTTAATATTTGGAATTTTTCAAAAAAATTTTCAGTAGAATATTTTAGAACTTTCACATTAACACGTTGACTGCGATGTTAGTTACCTGTGATCGGAGATTGTTTCTTTGATGGGGCCGTAGTTGTCATCAGTGAGCGGAGTGTCTCAAATGTTTAGAATAATTAAAATAAAACGAATATCGTCAACTAAAAATTTCGAACATCATAGCTAACTAGACATTATTTTGAATTTAAAAAAATAATAATATAGTATTATGCTTAGAATAACGAAAATTTTCTTGTGGCTCCCTGAGAGCAATGTGTAAATCTGGTGCGGCAGTCAACGTGTTAACAGGAAGTAGAACAAAAAGTCATCGATTTCTTAAATCCAATTCGAGGGAATACCCCCTTAACCTTTTAGCTACGGCGGAACTGTACGGACAGCTAGCTCCGCCGCGGACTGTGCGTGAACGACGTTAATATCGCAGGAAATAAAAATAGGTTTCAACGCGAGATAAACAAGTGAGCCACTATAGCGGTTTTTCCTAGCAAAATGTTACTTTGAGTTTAGAGGGAAGCCACTATAAGAAAATTAAAATATTTTCAAATATAATCTAATTACATTAAAAATTAACATATTACACAATTATATCGAATAGACAGAAAAATTAGAAAAATTATTATAGGTTAAAGGGAAGAAACTGAGAAAAATTTAAGTACCTACTAACATGTGACAAAAATAAAAGTATGCCAACGTATAGACTTGCTTTACCGTGAAAATAATAGCTCTCTTGCGAAAGAAATGCAGCAAAAAAGTCCAATTTGTAAGTGAGATCTTCAGGTTTTTTTTTTTTCGTTTTTCAACAATCAGTTTTATTCTAACAAATTTACAGTGAGCGAAAAAATGGTCTTAAATCGCTAGAAGAAAGTTCAGGAAGTGAGCAAAAGAACATACCTATTAACAGGAGCACTTTCATGGTTTCCCAGAGCTGGAAAGATCGGTATTCCAGGAAACATTTCAATGAGCTGTGTCACGGTTTCGTGCAAAACTTTCAGATTTTCATCGCGTGTTTGGTTCCATACATCGTGAGGTGGTAAGTCACCGGTCCACAATATATAATCAATATCCTGGATGAACAGAAAAATTTGTCAAGCGTCATCGCTTATCTTTTTTTCGAAAAGTATGCCAATTCTTCAAAAAAAAATTTCCTTCCATCATGAACTTTCTTGTTAAAAAGATCTTCTGCTATTTTTTCATTCTTTCATTTATATTCTTGGTACGTAATAATAAATTAGCAAAAGAAAAATATTAGAAAATCTTTTCCATTTAGAATACATTCGAAATATTAGCAAATTCGGTGACGCATTGATTAAATAATTACAAGATTATTGTTACTGCATAATTAGCATAATTCGCTTTATATGCACTATCAACCAATAGTTTGGGAGCAATTTTCATATAAATTTCGTATTACTTCGTTTTGGTAGATTAGAGTGAGGAAAAATTCGCTAAATATTTTAACCGATAGTGTAATTTATTAATCTATTATGCAGTGTTAATATTTCTCTCGATGCCATATGTTTTAAATACTACAATGTTAATTAAAACGAAACATCGTGAAAAGATTTTAAACATTCATAAAGAGACTTCTGCATATGAAATACAAGTTAAGCTACTCTTCGTTCAAAATAAGAATAACCTCGTATCGTGCATGGGACGTGCCTAAGGCAGGGCTGGAACGTCCAAACCCCCACTTAACCGCCTACGTTTTTCTCCGTCTTGCCCTCTGCTACGCTCTCTGTCTATGCGCAGAACGGACGAGAATCGGTCCGAGAGCGAGGTTATTCTTATTCTGAACGAACAGTAGTAGGTGAAATAATTTTCTACCAAAGTTTTACATTTTTCCCGATATTCTTAAAAATACGAATTTACATAAAAATCCGCAATCCAATTATAATCTGTCTCTCTGACAAATTGCTAACATTCACACAGTGACCGGTAAAAGAAGCACAGTAAGAGTACTCTAAAGCAGTGGTCTCAAACTCAAATTGCACGCGGGCCGAATGCACGATCTGAAAGCAGCTGACGGGCTGGAATTTTTTTTTTCACCACACAAGCTCAGTCCATATCTCTGTGACTTTAAAACTTTAAGCACCGTATTTACAACAAGTACATAATTGAAATGTATTCGCGGGCCGTGTAAAATTGCTTCGAGGGCCGCCAGTTTGATACCACAGCTCTAAAGCACTCATATCGTGTGATGAAAAAAAAAAAAAAAAGAAAAAAGAAAATGCATCGAATGATACGTCTATTCTGTATCTCGTGTCCGTGGTAATACTATATGATTACTTACAGAGTGAGTATCTACGATGTGTTTGAGCATATGTTCAACGGTTCTCTTTGGCGTGTCGCATTTTCTATAATCACCCCATCGGCCAGCAGCTGAGGCTGAACTCTGGGGTGCTCCATTGGTCAATCTGCAGCATAACGGCTCGTTACAATCCGCGTTTGCGCCCTCTTGATAGTAAGGATCGTAGTGGGTATCTGAGATATGTAGGACTTTGAAGGTCGGCGCACCTTCTTGAGGCGGTGCAGGAGGTTTCACAGGTGGTTTATTCACAGGTGGGAACGCCACTTCCCATTCGTGAAGGGGATTGTACGTATCATCGCATGCGTCGCCGATGACAAAACTACAGATTTGCGCTGGTCCCATGTTCACCTGCTTCAGCACGTAAATTACTTCTTTCTGAAGAAAAAACCATCGTTTCGACGTTTCTTTAGTTCGATGAAAGATAGTTTAGGAGGGTTATTCGATACGTAAAGAGACGAAACGCTCTGTTTATACAAGAAAATTTAGAGAAAAAAAATTTGATATAAATTTAATTTATAATTTATAATGAATAATGAAACTAGTTAATTGTTGGACCAAGTGTATAAATCGTATTATGAAGAAACACAATGTGTCCAAAGTTTCGTTTCAAAAAACGGCGCTTCATATGCATCAAGCTAATAGTATAAATGAGCCGTTTATTTTGATAGTGGTGTAAGTCTATTTTCCTAAATATTGAGATATTTAAGGGTTCCCGTTTTAACCGACTCGAAAATATTAACGATCACTAGTAGTCTCACTTTATAGTTTTTGTGGTGACAAATATTGAAACTTTCGAGGTATATCAAATATATCGGAATTGCTTGAAGAAAAATTGGGACCTCGTGACCACAAATGAACTTACATCGCTATCAAAATTATCAAATTTTCAAAAATGTGACTTAAATCATATTTAATTGCTTAGAATTCAAGATTTGTCCAAAAAATTATATTATATTTCCGAAAATTTCAATCTTTTATTCATGTTATGCCAAGCAAAATTGCATATAACTTCAAACAACATTGTACATTAAAAATAAAAAAAATATTCATGATTTTTGATTTATTCATTTAAAACATCTTCATTGACACCGTGAGAAAGGTTTTTGAAATAACTGTGGTGCACAGGTGGAACATAAGGCAATAAATCACTCGTATCTTTATATTTAGCTGAGGTTAATTTACTTATTCTGGTAAGTAGAAAAACTTCAAATCGACCGATGATAATGAATTTTATTTTGGCCCGAAAATTAAATTTAATTTTATTTGTGCAATTTATGCATAATCTCGATTTTTTTTTAAATGGACTTACACCACTATCAAAATAAACGGCTCAAATATCGATTGCTATCGATCATTTACTAGAATCTAGATCTACTGTGAATTTAACACTAAAATTACCGGCCGAGTCATTAGCAACTTTCGAAAAAAAAAAAGTGAATGTTCAGTACTGTTAAGAATTAGCGTTTGTAACTTTCCGAATTCATTTTCTGCATCTGTGCTTCTATTTGTATCGATATGAATCTAATTTCCCAGTCACATTTTACTTATATAAAAATTCACTCTTCGAAAGTCGCTAATGGGTTAGTTCTAGTGTTAAAACACAAATTAATTTGGGTAATTCTCTAAAATCGGGTAATTTATCGCGTAAAAAAACAACCAAAAACAAAGAGTACAGTTTTTCATTCGAGACATGGTTTTCGAAAGAAAAGAAAACTCTTACGAAAAATTAGGTACTTGACTACAGATCGATTTCTGTTTTAATAATTACTTCTACTCCGTCGATAAGTTCGTAAACGTCGCGTCGGTAATATCCATAAGCAATTCGATAAACGTTCGGAATTTAAACGATTTCTACGAAGATATGGAAAATATTGATAAAACAAAACAAACTATCATTTTTCTGAAAATGTTAGATGGACAAACAAAAAATCATCGAAGGCTTTTCGAATCTTAAAACTTCAGGAGTCACGCATAATCATTATTCATTTCTATTAATAACTTTAGTGCAATGAAATAGAACAAAACTATTTATCAAAACTTTTTCGATAAGTAATATTAATAAGATTATCGTAAGAAAACTTTGACCCATATTTTCAATTGTTTCTCTTGCACGAAATATCACTTCCGGGTCAGATGCAGTTTACTCTGTACGCAAGTGGAATAAAATCCAGGATTGTAAACTGATGAATAAACATTTATAAAGAGCAGAGTGAAAATATGATAAACACTTAACGCAGAGAGATATACAAGCTGAACTTGTTTTATATCTTATGTTAATTTTACGAGAGTCTAGAATAAAATGGACGATCTTTTAATTTCTTCGTGCATTCGAAAAATGATAAGAAGGGGGGGTAAAAGCAAATTAAAAGAATGAAACTTACCCCGAAAAGCAACGTAACTCCTTGACAAACTCGGGGACTTTGAATGTTAAGAGATGCACAAAATTGATAAATACTGTTCATTATTTCTTCGTCATTCTTTCCGCTCTTTATGTAATATTGAAGAAGACCTGCGCCAACTTTGCATGCTGTACAGGACACTTTCGACATTACCGACGTTTCCACCTCCATCATTACCTGCTTTAGATCTAATAATTTCAAAGCTTTGTCCACAAATCCGGAAAAATGGCCGCTGGGTTGTATACTTTCCATCTCCCACAACATTCGAGAATAATTGTACTGAAAAATACAATATGAAATATACATAATTTTTTCTGATAAATGAACCGTTTTCTTTTTTTTTTTTTAAGTTGCATAACTCCATTTTGTTCTTATATTGAGATATCCCCAGGGTTTTCGTTTGAATTAATTAAAAAATATCGGCAAACGTTAGTAATTTCGTATAATGTTTAAAAAATTGTAAACATGTCCAATTTTATTATGTGATAATAATTATTAACATTGTTACAGAAAAACAAGGTTTTTTATTAGCTACAAATGGACTTATACCACTTTCGATAATAACAAATTTTAGGCACACGAATAATACTAATTTCAAAATTAAATATTAGTTTTTGAAATATGTATTGTATTAAAAAAGAATATTTTCTTTGGAAAAATAAAGAAAGAATTATTTATACGAAATAACACAAAAATGTGAAAACTTTTCAAAATTTTCGCCTCACAAAAGCAATACAAAATAAAAAGCATATGGCATTAGGTCTATGCAAAAGTCTCCATCTTGCAAATCGATGACGCTAATAAAAGGCACTGTATTTTCTTGTTCAAATTTTCACAGTTGGTATTTATGATAAGTATTACAATTCATTCAATACAGTGAATGTAGCGTTAATATTATATTATATTAAATATAATCAAAAATGAATGCATATTCCCCAATGAAAATGCGATGGAAACTTCTGCATGCGTTTCAACAGACAACGAGAATTTTTGATAATACAAATTTCTTGACAAATGTAACATCTGGAGAATAATGGACTTTATGTTAAAGTGAAAAATTGTATCGTTCATTGTGAAACTTTCGCAGGGAAAGTCACTGACATTGGATTATACGTGGAAACACGAATAGGAAGGATACAGTATATATATATATATATATCTATCCTCGTCGATCAAGTTGGTGAAAGTATTTTGGCACTGAAAGTGAGAGTCGGCAGTATCGTCTCGTCGGACGTGAGAAAAGTCAGAGAAATACGGAAGAATCGAGAAAACAAGCTGAAGACATTGCACCTTGTGAAAATTCATCAATACAAACGAAGCATTGTCGTTTAATCTCCGCTAAATATATTATCTTAATCTTTAATGTCAATCTTGAACGCATTGTTTTTTATTTCTTTAATTTTTTTTATTAGGTTAGAAATGAATTGTTTCCGATTGGATGCGCGTAATTGATTCAAACCCACCGACTTTCTATCGCGATAGTATTCGCAAGCTGTTAGAAAAATGGCAAAAAGTCGTAAAATATGATGGAAATTATTTCAATTCTTGATCTGTTTTCATTCTTTTTAAACGAAACTTTGATTTTACTGTGATGCTGGATGTTCATGAGTATTGACATTTACGCGGTAAATGAATATTCTGTATTCGTAAAATATTGGATGATTGCAAAAGTTGGTGCCCGATTTGAAAATAAAACACAAGCGGTGCATCTTTCGATAGAAATGTAACGTGACGGTAAAACAGATATCTGTGCCAGTGTCGATAAGACTCCCGCCATCTCTGAAAATTGGGCACGAACTTTTGCAATCATCCAATATTTGAAAATTTTGATTCTTTTGTTCATGGTATCGATACCTACATGATTGGTATTGTTCCAAGAGACATCAGTATTGAAAATTAATCGGAGTATCCGAGATTTCGATATCTTTCGACACTGCCTAAATAGTGAGTACTTGAGTATCGAATTGTTTAACCAGTCAGCTGATGCGACCTCTTTGGAAAGTGTGTACCTAAAATGTGTCGCCAAAAGTAAGCGATGACGAGTACACTCGTCAAACACAGAGTATGTGTGGTTGTTATAATATAGAATTAAGTTGTAATGAAATGACTGTTTTATTTTTTAATTTTATTACCGACAGGGCTTTCTGGTGTTTGGGCTGAAGGTTTTTCCAAAAGGTTCCTAAGGTGATGAATGTGTGAAAAAGAGATTTGTTTGAAAATAAAACATAAAAATAAAAAAAAAAGTAAAAAGCAGAGTAGCAGTAGCAGTAGTTTAATGTTTTAGTTTTCACTAAAATTGCAATTTAAACAGCAAATTGTAACTACTTTCTGCGCATGACGAGTATACTCGTCATAACACAAAATATTGCTATTTCTTCGTGACGAGTATACTCGTCAAAAACAGCTAACCGGTTAAAGGGAGATTCTCGTGTAACGGGTCCAAAAAATCAATTTTCTTTTTCTTGCACAAATGGATAGTTTTATATGTTGAGAATATGTTCCCAAAGTTTTAGATCGGAATTCGAAGAATTAACAGAGCTATATATAACCCGTTGGAACATAGCGCGTCACGCATGAACGTATATCGGAGAAAACTTTAAACGCGTTTTTCTCGAAACGATGTTTTGTAAATTGGCGTACGCGATAACTCAATAACTAATAAACTGATCAACTTCGAACGAAGCTTGTTTTATTTCTTATACATTCCTCTAGGGACTACACCTCTGATCTTTATTTTATTCTTTATTTATAATATTCTTCTGATCAATATAAGCTCAATTTATACACCAAAATAGTCAATTTTTGTTCGAAATCGTACAGCTTGTCTAATTTTCTATAATTTTTGTTTGAAATAGATATAGCCCCAGCACAAACTATCTAACTGTAAGAAACTTTTTTAATTTTTACATTCTGATGACAGTAACAAGTGCTACATTGACCGCCAATAATGGTTTCATCGTCGAAGAGTATAAAAACAATTGCATACAATTTGATAAAACAATGAAGAAAAGTAAACAAAAAAAATTGCTTGTGTAGTTTATGAATGTATCTACGTACCCGCAAAATAATAATCTTGTATTGTTAATAGTTTTCTCAAAAAAAAATATAGAAGAATCGTTCGATTTTACTGCTGTTACATGAGAATCCCCCCTTAAGTATCTTCGATATGTAATCGTATCAATCCCATCACTATCCGTGTCTCGTATCGTACGAGACATGCATTTTCTATTCGTTGTCGTAAGTCCACAATATTATTTATCGAAGATGAGTGGAACACAATGCCACGAGTGATAAACTTGTATCTGCTAAGTAATCTTCGTTGATATTAGTAATAATCTGGTGTTGTCATATAACCTTGAACTAATATACTTCTGCAATTCGTTCAATTTAAGAATAACCTCGTTTCGCGCATGGGACGTGCCAAAGGCAGGGCCAGAACGTCCAAACTCCCACTTAACCGCCTACGTTTTTCTCCGTCTTACCCTCTGCTACGCTCTCTGTCTGTGCGCAGAACGAACGAAAATCGGTCCGAGAGCGAGGTTATTCTTAAATTGAACGAAGTGTAAATCAATTCTTCTGTTTACATTCAATATGTTGCAAAGAGTCTCATTTATGATATTATATCGAACGTTCGTAAATATAGAAGTTAATTTTAAATCAAAAATACTTATTTTACTTTTTAAAGACTGGTTTTGATTTTCAATTTTTGTTGATGAAACACTTTTTATTCCTCTCGGCTACTACTATAAGCCTCTAAGGTCTTAGTCCTTTTTTTTTTTTAATCACCTTGTACATATGGTCTACGACCGTAAAACTTTATTTGGGTTTTTCTTCCAGATAATTTTAAGAGCCGCCGTCTATGCGAACGGACTTTTTACTCAACCTAATATCATTTTTGTAAGTGGACGCGTAGAGGACATACGGAGGTCAGGTTACTTTTTTTTAATGGAATCGTATATTTCTTTAACGCATCAATCGATTCAGCTCATCGTTCTCTATAAAAAAGTGTTAAGCTATTTATACCGAGAAACTATTACTTCAGGAGATATTTTAATAAACTTATGTAGCCTAACATTATATCTCTAGATTTTTACTTATGGAAGATTGTGTCAGAAAGTACTCTGACTCGGAGTAGGGTGGGCGTGAAATTAATTGAACGTGTCTACGGTTTTTACCATAGTATATGTTACACAAGAATTATATCCGCGTTATCTGAGCGTCGTTCGCAAAAAGTGTGCTTCAAGGGTCTCGTGAAGAGTGAGTATGCGTTGCCCTGCCAATCATAGTCCACCCCTACGCGAACAGGCCCAGGGAAAGACCCAAAGGGGCGGAGTCACCCCCCACCGAGCGCGCTGGGCGTGGCCTCAAGATGCTCGCTTCACCGTGTTCGGGACGGATTTTCTCACAATTGTAAAAGAAAAAGTTCATACTACGAAAGTATATACTGAAAATTGAGAGAATCAGGCATTGCATTTGACGAAATTAGATAAAATTGAATTCGAATTCAATTCTTGTATCGATAAAAGTGAGTAATATTCCAAAATGCAAACGTGGGCACGACATACTTCCGTATTGTGAACTTTTTTTCTTTTACAATCTTCCGTAAGTAAAATTAAAGAGACAAAGAGACTGAGATTGGTATCGAATAATATCTTGCTGTGTATTGAACTAACAATAACAGAATATTTTCATATTTTTCTTATAACTTTTTAATAAAGCATTTATGAACTTTTTGTTGCACGACAGTTTACTCTTATTTTTACCTATAGAACACACTGGCGAAGTTTGTACGGAAAATTCTAGGACACCCGGTATATCAGTAACTAATTTCAGCGACATAGTATTCACAGATAAGTGGCAATATAATTGAAATCTCTGTAAAAGATATTTCTAGCGGTACAATTTGCTGGTGAATAACAACGAAGAAAATGTAAACAGATTGACTAAACCTTATCTTTGTCTAATTATATTTTAACGACATTCGTAACTTTGAAGCACAATTAAATCACGTAACTACAATACAACTTCCTGATGGACGCTGTTACGAAACAGTCGTCAGAAAAGAAGAAGGAGAATTTTCGCGTACTAATGTAGCTGAATTCGAATACCCATTACAAAAATAACGTCTTGTAAAAAAAAAGGGGGGGTATTAAATGGTAATTAACTAAATTCTAATTAAACGTTGAGATTGTGTTACACAAATTCTGTCATGGTAAATTATGCAATCGTAATTAATATTTTAGCCGTGGGCAATGCTTTCCACATCTTGTTTGAAATTTTTTAAATATCGCTCGCATTTTGTAATATAATTAATTTTTCGGGTCGATAGTTTCATATGCGCCACTCAGAAGCCAAAATGATTAACTCCACTTTCTGAGATTCTTACAATTTTAGTATCAAAACGCATGCTTGGTGCTTGATTCTTCGTACATAAACAAAATTTGATAAATTCCATTTCACGGAGTTAGTCATTTTGGATTCTGAGTGGCTCGTATATCTATATGTTTACTTCCTATTGTCAATTAAACTTGACTAAAAGCTTGCTTTTGTTACACATCTGCGTTGCACACATTTTTGTATCTATTTAGGCATTTTTTAATTAATACAATTATATCAAGAAAATTTTCGTGTCATATAAGCAGCATTAAGAAACTGAATAAAAACTGAAGTAAATAACAAAAATTTCGAAGTTTTAGCAATAAAATGTAATCAATAGCAGTTAAGAATTAACCGATATACAGGGTGTCCCAGTATTGATGGTACAACCGTGGAGCGGGTGATTCTACGTGAGAAAATGAGTCGAAAATATGGAATAAATTTTTCTTATTCGAGGCTTCGTTTTCGAGGAAATCGACTTTAAATTTTCTTCGAGTACGCGAGTATATGTGTAAGGCGCCGTGCGACGCGCCTAGGCAACGACTGCGGGACCCGAGCCGCAGGGGGCCCTAGACAAGGAGCAGCGCAGGCTGCACCCCC
>NW_017100643.1:47294-57505 GCF_001263275.1 Habropoda laboriosa | reverse complement strand
CCCACAAGTCATATTAAGTAGGAAGTTTCACTTATTTCATATACTTTGATATTTCCGTTAATGCTGCTAAGCTGTTCAGTTGAATGGAATAAATATTGAAATTAACAATTTTTATACTCAAGATGATTTATGAAGCTTCAAAATTTGCTAGCAATTCTTTACAATGAAAATTATTGTCCTTCTGTGAAAAGTTTGTATTTTAATAAATATTTTAAATGATTTTCTTCTAAACAAATAAATTAACAATTAGCTATTATTTATTATTATTCTACTTTTCTTAAATGAGAAATAGAAGAACAATAAAAACGCTTCCAACGTGTTCTGCATCCTCGAAAATGTCATACTAAAGTATTATTAATTGGATAAAGTAAGTTGAAACATCTAGTACATCATTTGTGATGGTATTAATATAAAAACATAATATTTAATTATGAAAAATAGGGGAAAAGTAAGTTGACTTTGGAGTTATTTTAAACAGACAAAATTACGAATATCACTTTCATCCCATTATACATTTTACATCCGAAAGACAAAAATTCTTTTTGTTATCACTTTCTTGATCTGAGGTCGTTGAAGTGGTTTAGATATTATTGCAAACGATATTTCTATCGATGAACATTTTATTCGAAAAAGTACGTAAATGAAAAAAGATAACGTTCAATAATAAAAATGCGTATTTTTTTTATATTCGAAAACTTTTCAAAATACCATAAAGCTTCAAAAGAAAGAATGGACATATGTGAATTTTTCGTATAAATAGTTTAATTATTGATTAATATGTACTCCATGTGTGGTATGCAATATTTAAAAACAAGAAATATTTTAACACTTTACCGACCGGTAGCCGATTAATCGGCTTTTTGCCGCCAACGCTTACCGACCGATAGTCTATTAATCGCTTTATTTGCCGCCGACGCTTATCGACCGATAGCCTATTAATCGGTCAAAGTTTGATTTAACATTTCTATAGGTATAAGAAAAAGCGCATATATTCCCGCGCGATAGACTAGAGTCTAAACAGAGCCGGTGTCAGCGATGTATCTGCGGCCGAGTGAGCGGTGGGAAGTGCGTAGGATGTTCAACCGCTACCGGTCGGTAAAGTGTTAAAACAAGTAAGAGTACGACGTATTTTTTTCGACGGGCTCAACAGCGAAAGGGTTAAATTATAGTTACATTACGATTTCAAGCGGTATAATAGCAAAAACACGAGCGTTGCAAACTACGATAGAAATGAAATTTTTACAATACGTTTTTGGAATAAAGAAAATTATGTTACCCGTGCCAATTCGTCAGGACTGGTACCATTAATGAGAATTGTTTCTGCAGTCGGTGGCAGATCTCTGAATTTATCGGTATATGGTAAGATGGTAACGTGCAACCTTTCTGCGGCCCTTGATTTTGCAGCAATCCATTCGTCAGCAAACTGCGTCCAATTGCTCATAGACATTTCCTCTTCTCTTTTTATCCGGTCTCTTAGGGGATTTCCTGTAACGAAAAAAAAAAGAAACGCTACTTTTTACTTGTGAAAATATAATGAGCGGAGCGATAATGTGCAAACATAAAGTATGTTAGGATGTTACCGCCTTAAGGGGGTATATTATTCTAGTTTAGAGTGTGATTTTTTAGTCCTTCTTAGGGATTTTTTTGTAAAGAAAGTATAAGTTTCTCAGTATCGGCATTTTGCATACATATTTATTCATGCTTTAAGAAAGTTCACAATTTTTTTCAAGTGAAAATAATCAAAGTTGTCTGAATTATATATCATTCAGTGCGATCCCTTTAAAAAAAAAGTGTCCTACTGGCTCACACGATTCCGCCCATTCTGTTTATCCGAAATGAAAAAACCAAAAGGATTCTTGATTAGTACGACTGTGACTATGGTGTGAACCAGAATGAAAAAGAAATAGTGAAAATTTATAAAATGGCGGCACTTTGAATTTTGTGTATCGATTTCTTCGTCTTTTTTCCGTCTTTCCGAGGCTCTAAAAATCAGAAAAATATATATTTTGGCATAATTCTGGTTCAGACGATAACGGCATATCCACTGAAGGTGCATGTAAAATTTGGAGTCAATCGGACAACTAGAACTTGAGATATCACGTCAGCCATTTAGAAAAACATGGTTTCGAGAAAAACGCGTTTAAAGATACGTCTATCCATTTCGTTACGGTACAACTGCATCCTTCATTTTGCACACATGTTCTAGAATACTTATACTTCAAGAAACTGAAAAAAAGAATTGATTTTTTGAAAGTTCAAAACCGGAATACCCCCTTGAGCCCGGTATCCACTTGTTGCATATAACCTATCAAAATTTGGTACAAAGACACGCAATGGCATTTGTCAGTTCTTCAACGTCGCATCGAAGGACGTGGCTGATTCAGTGCCGTCCAGATACGCAATGATGATACTGGAAAAAGTCACACCTCCGTACAACGTTGCGTATCACTGAATAATGGCGCAACGGATACTAAGCTTAACACGTTCGCTACAAACGTCACGTATGTGTAAACGCGCCAATGCTCATAATAAATCGCTGCGTGTGCACAAGTGCAAGCGTGCAATTTGTTATGTAAAACTAACAAAAATATAGATATTAAGAGTGTAAGCAAGAATAATACGAAGGTCAGCAGATGATGCATTAACAGAACGGTGATAGAGTGATTCCACGCCAAATCGATCACTTTTTAACGTCGACATCAGGGATTTTGTTCAAAATGAAATATAATGTAGTACACGTGAAACTAGGGTAGGTTTAAGTCATCATTTAGCTGGTTTCGAACTCACGTTGACGGCTCATTAACGGAAGGTGCGCCGCGCCGTATAGACAGGAAGAGTTTCAGAGTTTCTCAGCTGTAAGTTGATTACATCGAATCACAATTACATAGTATTTCAATTACATTATACTTCAAATACAACGACGACGAAGTAATTAGCAATTGAAATTATTGAAAGGTTTGAATCGTGTAAATTCAATTACAACGTAATCGAAATACTATGCAATCAATTACGCAATTAAATTACGGTTTAATTCAATTAGCACAGCTCTGTTGGTAGCCGGCTAAAATAAAGGAATTCTGTAGCTGGTTGCCGCAGATTTCCGTAGTTAAAACAAAGATAAAAATGATAAAATTTGTCTTAAAATATCAGGCTTGCAGGAAACCGTTAAATAAAACAGGATGAAAAGTGACGTGAATCAGCATTACACTTTTTTCTGTCAGATTAATACGAAGAGGAAGTTTAAATAAAAATTTGAAGCGTTACGCGATGCGAAGGCCCGGATTCGAACTGACGCGTGTATCGAATGACTTTGTGGTTAAAGCAGGACTGTATTATAGTGTTACGTCCGTAACCTCCAAGCCTAGCGAACCTCTCTTGTCTCTTCGGGGAAACTATAGAAATCCTACAACGCTCACACACTCTGCATTCACCAAAATTCCTTCGGGCAGTTACAGCGAAAAGTCACTCAAGGGTAGTGCAATAAATCAGGTAAGAACCGGGCGCGTCACTCGAGACTATGCGAGGCACCGAGGGCCCGACGCTCGAGGATGCCCGTGGGTCGGAGTGCCACGCGTCTGATTCGTGTCACCGACATCCTTCGATGCCCCAAAAAAGGGGCAATTGTCTAAACTTGGGCAGGCTCGCTGTACTGTCCGGAAAATTCCCAAACTATCTATTCTTGTCTCTATCTTTCCTCCTCTAACCCATTTCCACCACCCCGAGAGCAGGAGAAGGAAGCAGCTTAAAAAACCAACGCACTTCCAGCGCGGGCACTCAGTTGTATACCCTTGCATCAAAGAACGCCTCTGTACAGAAACCGATAGTCAATAAACTTGCGTGAATTAAATCCTGCGGTAGTCACTGTCGCCGCCCTTATCCCAGGTAAACTCCTTGAATGGACTGACCAAAACCGAGGGCCCTGGAAAGGTATGTAACAATAGACAGGAATGGTTCGGACGAACCAGTTTATCGGTAACATCGGGTGCCACTTGGTGAAAGATTTGTGACTCTCTGGAAGCAAGGCGTGCAGGTGTGGCTCCCGGCACTGCAAGGAATTACCAAGTGAGGTGTGGGTCTTTATGGGACCCCATGCGGGAACAACCGAAAGGCTTGGCGAAGCAGAGGGTTTCCGGATGAATATAGATATTTGTCAGAGTTTTCTCGGAGGCCTCCTCGAAGGCCCCAGGTCTAGGTTAAAGATTTATGGACTTCCCAAGTTGTAATTATTGTGTATCTCGAGCGGTGAAGATATATCGTTGTGGGTTTTCTTTGGTCTATTACCAATATCTAGTTACTCAGGCAGGGATTGACTGAAATAAGCGAATATAACTTAACACTTATTGTCAGCCAACCGAATGGAGAGATCTCCCACTTTTCTCTTAGCAACGCGTTGTCTTTTATCATGTTTACATTTTCTTTTATTATAATTCTGCTGTTGCGTCGCACGCAATTCACGTGAGCTCGCCTCGGTCTGGCGGATTATATTCATAAAAATCATTAACCACCGTTGGCCGCCAGACAGAGGTGTCGAACCTCGCTTCGAACTTCAGACCCCCCTTGGTCTACCCTGCGCCCGCGGTAGGTTTTTCTGGCAATAAAACGGTGCCACTTTCGGAGCTGACAATTTTATATAAACAAATTCGGTCCCCCGAAAGCGGCTCACCCGGGAAAACCCACAGGCATCCCCTTCTCCGAAAGAAACGCGCTGCGGGCGCAAGGAGAGGGTTGTCGCCACCATTTAGGCACCCGAATTGGTGGATGTCTTCGTCTAAAATTTGTATAAAGAGCGAGCTCACCCTCGCCCGAGGTCAGATCGCAACACATACAGTTCAACTAAGCAACAGATTACAAATAAAGTATCAACTAAACAACAACGAACAGGAACATTTACTCTCCATTCTCAACGAGGTTCAGAATCGTTAATTCGAGGCTGAACCACACAGCGAGCTCTGAACCGATCGAGGTCGAACGCTCGCAACATCAGCCTTGAACTGGTGTTGTTCGCAATTCATAAAATACTTTTGCTGCTTTTGTAAAACAGAATCAGTGTTAACAATAAGAGGTACAAGTTAGAATAATATAAATAACGAAATTGGTGAATTCTTAACCCCTTGACGTATGATTTCTTTTCCTGACTGTGCATCTAACAATAAGCGTCAGCTATTTACCGATTCAGTTCAATATTAACACGTTGAATGCCACGCTAATTTTACATGGCTTGCCCGTCTGGCCAACATGAATTTCTTATTATGCGTTACATATTATGGTGAGATATTATTTACAACAGACAAGTTGAAGTGTGTAATCATGTGTGACACATTTATCTTACTGGGGGTCACCGATGACCCCCGCGATGCTGCATTTCTTTGTTTCGAAGTCCCATGGAAAATATTAGGTTCTCCGGAAAGTTCGTCTCGTAATTTAAGAAAAAATTCAAACTGACGTATCTCTATTTCTAATCGAGATAGCGACAAAAACCAAAAGGTATTTTACTCGTTATTTGAAGACGAACCCAACGCACTCCTCAAATTATTCATAAGGTGAATGGGTAAGTACATACCGGGTGGTTTGAAAAGTTCGCCAAAAGGTATTTTACTCGTTATTTGAAGACGAACCCAACGCACTCCTCAAATTATTCATAAGGATGGTTTGAAAAGTTCAGGGTCACCGATGACCCCCGCGATGCTGCATTTCTTTGTTTCGAAGTCCCATGGAAAATATTAGGTTCTCCGGAAAGTTCGTCTCGTAATTTAAGAAAAAATTCAAACTGACGTATCTCTATTTCTAATCGAGATAGCGACAAAAACCAAAAGGTATTTTACTCGTTATTTGAAGACGAACCCAACGCACTCCTCAAATTATTCATAAGGTGAATGGGTAAGTACATACCGGGTGGTTTGAAAAGTTCGTAGCGAAATGTCGGAAGAATTAGGTACTTTACAATATGTCTTTTAAGAATTTAAATGATTTTAAATCGTTCCGTAAATATTGATACTTTCATTTTGTCCGGCTAAATTCATACAACTAGCCACTATTCGTCTGTCATAAACCGCTGCGTTAGATGCACACAGTAGGTGCGCATACTTTTAAACCACCGGAGATTCTCTCCAGTCTCTGCACTGTTTACGTTGTCGTCGCTCTTGGGCCTAGCCGAAATAGCGCTACGACCAATCGCATGCGTCACATCGGTAGGTAGTAGTGGGAACTGCGCAGAACGGACGAAAATCGGTCCGAGAGCGAGGTTACTCTTAAATTGAACGGACTGTAGTTGATACTTACACGTAGAGTATAATATAATACAGTATTCGAAAAGGAATGCAACTCGATTTTGTTTCGTGTCAACATTCCGACAAGCAGAGTAACGATCTAATTAGCGACTAATTAGAAGTGTCAAAATTCGGTTCCTGAGACACACTTTTTTTTTTAACGAAACTAACGTTAAAACACGACACAATTAATAGAAATTCGAATGTTAATAATTAACTATGCAAAAGTTTAACTGTCCTCAAGTTATGGTAAAAAAATGTAAAAAAAAAAGTCACCTAGGAAATTTGTAAAGAAATCTGAAAAAAACTTTATTTTTACTACGAACAATGAATGTTTATATAAATAAAAGAGGCAAATAAACAAATATCTTCCATTTTTCTGGAAGCTTGACGCAAGATTTTCTTTTAATTTTTGGTACCACAACTTCCATCTATTATGTAAACAATAATAATAATAGCATAAAACTATGTACTATATTGTAGTACAATATTTTCATGAAAATATTTCTCGTTTTCGACAGTAACTCATGGGATGACCTAATGCAACGAAATGTAATAGAAATACGAAATAGACACCAAATTAAAAACTTTCCGTTGCACAAGATCAAGTATAATTGTCTAATTTCCTTGCAAAATCTACTGTGCCATTGCATAACAATCCCCAGCTGCTACCTCAAGTTTGCAATAGCTTAAATTGCAAACATGACGATACGTCTCTACGTTTTTCTGACATTCTTAGGAAATTCCTAGGTGAACAATTTCCACAGAAAGGTGCAGATGGAAGTCATGGCCGTCATGCCTTCCGAACCTCGTACCTTTGGAGTTTTACTTATGGAATTATGTCAAACAAAAACGTATGCAATACAATCCAAGGTGATTCACGTAACTGTAACAAGCCGTGTCTTTTTTTTTTTATTGAAGTTAGAAAGAAACGACAGATGAAAAAGATGAATGATTCAAAGTGCACTACATATTCACAGTCATACTTTTTTTTTCTTCGTAAATGCAATAATATTAGGTCATCCCGTAAGTTCATGCCAAATACGAGAAATACTTTAATGAAAATCTAAGGAAATTCTACATCGACCAGTTTCGATAACGATAATGTTTCATTATGAAGCAAAGCTCTCTTTTATAGTACATTACGCCATGTCACAATTCGTATATTTGCTGTTTGGTTAATTGTAAACAATTTTTCGAAAATTAAACATTCTTCAAAATTTAATGCAATTTTTAAAAAAGTTATTAACGTGATATTACAATCTTTGAACTACAGTACTGCACACGTAATCCCCACCAATTCTTGGAAATGGGACTTTGGTGTGGAGTTCGAGCGTGCCAAGTGAAACAAAGTACAGTAATGTCTCTACAAGTGTCAGCCAGTTTGGATTCTACAAGTGTCAGTATAGATGGTCCTACGCCTAGGTCTGCGTCATTGCTGCGCCTATGTTATCTCGCTCGCAGTCAGTCAAGCGTGTAACGCTACACCACTCGGTTTCTTTTACGAGATTACACAGCTCGACAATTCATAATAGAAAAATATAATTTCTTTAATTTTACTTTTTTTCATCTGAAATTTTTTTTAACATGTTGGTGAGATTTTTCTGATGAAAATGAGATCAAACACGATATAATTTGAACAACATTTACTTATTAACACGTTCACTGTCTGGCGTGAAATATCGGCCTACCTCCACGTAAAAAAAAAAAAAAAATGTAGGGGGATAAGAAAACGTAAAATTAAAAAAGTTGGTATTTAAATCGCTTGGTTGCCTCGACTCACGTTTCATCCTTATCTTTTATTCACTGTCCTTGTCTACGTTCGGCAAACTACAAAGGCGGGCGCGAGGCTCGAAAACGTAGTCCCTGACTCTACAAGTGTCTGGTTTAGGTTCCTTGCGGACTGACACTTGCGGAGACATTACTGTAATTCGATATTGACTCCTGAATGTGAACAACTGACACTTGATATATCGGTATCCCACTCAGGCACATCTCCTCTCTTTTGTTTCGTTGAATTCGCAGACGTCACCTCCCCAATGAAGCGTCCGCGCATTCGGTCCCGACTTAGAATGTAATATTTTATTCAACGCCTCTGCAGCACTTACACGAGAACTATTATTAACCCTTTCGCTACGGCAGATTTTAACGCGTAAGGTGAGTGACTGACGGTAAATTTTCAACCACGGTTGCAAAATTTCTTATTTTGGTCGTAAAGTTTTAAAATTCGGTTTATTAAATTAAGGCAGAAGTGCGTAAGGATAAAATGAAATATTAAATCAAGGTGGAAGTGCAGCAAAAGGCTTCAACGATATAGTAATAAAATAATGGCGGCAATAGTAACGAAAAGATTGAAGCGAAGAAAATAGCGAAGAGTAACAAGTGATATATGAATAATGCTTTGTGTTATAGTAATACTTTTAAACGATCTAAAAATAATTTACTTACCAATAGCAGTCTTCAAAGTTCCAATGAGGAAACACAGAATAAAGATGATCGTTGTGATCCATCTTTGATTTGGCATGCTATTTTAAGCTCTTTGGTATTGTCAACTGTAACAGAAAGCATAATAGATCGTTCAAATGAAGTATTAATAACAAAGAAGATTTTCAATATTTTCTGTACCTACTAGTCTTTTATATGTATTTTACTTTTATCGTTTTAATTCATTTAATTGCTATTAACATACCTACTGTACAAGATGTTTATTATTTTTAGTTAGCTCACATTAGAAATATGTAGGAGGTTAATGACCGGAGCAGGCCGATCATATAGTTGAAATTGTTTTGTTAAAATCCCTGCGATACAAATAGGCGAAACGGGGACAACGAACTCAGAAGGCCGTGGCCTTCCGACGTTCGTTGTTATTAACCTCTTAACCTATGATTTTGTTCTGATTATGCATCTAAGCGTCAACTATTTACTGTTTCAGTACTGTTTCAGGTAACAAAAACTAATGTGTTACAGAGCAATTATATTTAGTAATCCTCAGTTTTACAAATTCCAACGAAAGTTAAAGTCCGTTCAATTTAAGAGTAACCTCACTCTCGGACCGATTTTCGTCCGTTCTGCGTAGATCCCACTACTACCTACCGATGTGACGCGTGCGATTGGTCATAGCGCCATTTTGGCTAGGCCCAAGAGCGACGTCAACGTAAACAGTGCATGGAATGTAAATAATGTACCGGGTGGTCTAAAAGTGTGCGTACCTACTGTGTGCATGTTAACGCAGCGGTTTATGACAGACGAACAGTGGCTAGTTGTATGAATTTAGCCGGACAAAATGAAAATATCAATATTTAGGGAACGATTCGAAATCATTTAAATTCTTAAAAGACATATTGTAAAGTACCTAATTTCATTAGGTACAAAAAAAAAAGAGAGAGAGAAAAGGAGTAAATAGCGCCTGGAACAGTAGACGGAGAGCATAGCAGAGGGTAAGACGAAGAAAAACGTAGGCGGTTAAGTGGGGGCTTGGACGTTCTAGCTCTGCTTTAGGCAGGTCCCATGTAAAGTACCTAATTTCATTAGGTACAAAAAAAAAAGAGAGAGAGAAAAGGAGTAAATAGCGCCTGGAACAGTAGACGGAGAGCATAGCAGAGGGTAAGACGAAGAAAAACGTAGGCGGTTAAGTGGGGGCTTGGACGTTCTAGCTCTGCTTTAAGCAGGTCCCATACGCGAAACGAGGTTACTCTTAAATTGAACGGACTGTAGGATTATAATTAATTCTTCTTACTAATAACTATTTCTCTCACATCTTGACCAGAATCACGTTGCTATAGGTTAAAGGGTTAATTTCCTTGAAAAAGGTAACTATTTCTTTTATACATGTTTTTTTCTTTCATTTAAGCATTGTTTTATATTTCCAGGCAGTTTTTCTCTTGTTCCAATAAAAAATAATAATAATTGTTTAATTATCTACTTAAATTGTTTCAGAACTTTCGT
>NW_017100643.1:44970-47257 GCF_001263275.1 Habropoda laboriosa | reverse complement strand
TAATAGATAAATAAAATAATAAGAAAATTCATTTATCAGAAATGTCACAAACGAGGATTAAAAGGACGGTCTTTCGGTGTTTAATGTTTTGCACCGAAAGGAAATACCTTCACGAGTGTAATATCACACCTTGAAGGATGTGTTTTAAATTTTGGACGGTGCATCTGACTATACTGTTATTCTGAAGTAGGTCACCGAAGTATACCTACCTACTCAAAACTGTTGGTTGAGCAACGACCTTCGAATGTACAAACTCCTCGAGTAAACAATAACGACGAATAATATGTTCAAATGTTCTATGAAAATTATCGAGGACAGAAATTTCACGAATAAGCCAACACTACGAAATTCACATTTATTCTCTCGTCATTTTCGAATATGATTTGCAAATAAGTCCTACGATTTATTACGTTAAATTACAATAAAAAATACAAGACAAAATGAATTGTCAAAATGCATAAGACATCTTATTAATTGGTAGATATTTTGATAAGTATATTTTCACTCGTGTATTGAATACAGAATCATCGCAACTATGAGTTATCAATTAAAACATTACTTGAGCCGTTTTTTTTTTTTTTTTTAAGTGGTACAATTCCATTTATTCTTATATCAAGATAGCTAAGGGTTTGCGTTTGAATTATAATAATTAAAAAATATTAGCAAACGTTAATAATTTCATCTAGTGTTTCTAAGATTGTAAACATGTTAAATTTTATTATGTGATGATAATTATTAATATTGTTAAAGAAAAACGAGGTTCTTTTTGGCTACACCAATGGACTTGTACCACTTTCAAAAATATCATTTATGCAATAACACTTAACAATTAAACTTCTTTTGATGAGTTCACGAGGATATTGCTGTACATTGACATTGTCCTTATAAATATTAAAAAAGGACATCCATATTAAAGTGGAAATTAACCTTAACTCATTTTTTATTTTTCAAAATTGAAGTTATACTACTTAAAAAAAAAAAATTTTTTTACTAATTGATACTCGACCTGCGGAGTGAAGGCCTGATTGAATCACTAGAAACAGAAATGATCGTAAGATATTGTTGTGCATTAGTGTGTAACTTTATGTTAATTGATACTTGAGATACAATCCGAATAAATGCATTACGAGGCATTTTAATACGAACACTATTTCCTGACGACCATGACTAATATGTAAATACCGTATTCTATTTTCATTTGCTAAATAACTGTACTATGTATTATACACCAGGAATCAATTAGTAAGTGAAATTTACATGATCATTTCAAGAAAGCGTGTACCGTTACTTGATCATTGTCAAATTCATTAATACGAAAATCGCCTATTTTTAATAGTACTATTTTATAATTAAATACGTGTAATGTTAACTTACTGTGGGATTTTGTTAAATACTTTTGCGTTTATTATAATAAAAAGTAACCCCACGCGACGCCGGTGCTGTTCACTTGTAATCTGCTTCCTTTTTTCTCACCGCTGCTCCGATTCGTCCTCCTCCGGCTCGATGCTTCTCGTTTTTTTTACACACACACTATTCTTCCTTTTCTCCACGCACGCATCCACACACACACACGCCGCGATCGGCTTGACAACCCATGTTGTTTAAACATAACAAACACGCCACGCACGATCGTCTTCCATTCGTTCTTCCTTTCCAGGCCCATTCACATCAACTCTCTCACATTCACTCTTTCATACCAAAACCCCCCTCACATTACCATAATAAGTGTATCACTAAATTAAACACACATAATGTTCGTAACGTGGTGACGTAAATAATTGTAGGATTATTTACTCGAAACTAATTATTCATTTTGAAAATCAAATTCAAACGTAAATAATTTTGTAATTATTTACTCAAAACTGATTATTGTATATAATTTTGCACGTGAAATTCAACTTTTTGCAAAAGTGTGAATTTGATTTGCAAAGGTTGATATTTATTTGCAAAAGTGTGAATTTAATTTGCAAAAGGGTGAATTTAATTTGCAAAAGGGTGAATTTGATTTGCAAAAGTGTGAATTTGATTTGCAAAAGGTTGAATTTAATTTGCAAAAGGTTGAATTTAATTTGCAAAAGGTAGATATTTATTTGCAAAAGTATGAATTTAATTTGCAAAAGGGTGAATTTAATTTGCAAAAGGGTGAATTTGATTTGCAAAAGGGTGAATTTGATTTGCAAAAGGTTGAATTTAATTTGCAAAAGGTAGATATTTATTTGCAAAAGTATGAATTTAATTTGCAAAAGTGTGAATTTGATTTGCAAAAGGGTGAATTTAATTTGCAAAA
>NW_017100643.1:37814-42185 GCF_001263275.1 Habropoda laboriosa | reverse complement strand
ATTTGCAAAAGGGTGAATTTAATTTGCAAAAAGTTGAATTTAATTTGCAAAAGGGTGAATTTAATTTGCAAAAGGTTGAACTTGATTTGCAAAAGGTTAAATTTGATATGCAAAAGATTGAACTTGATTTGCAAAAGGTTAAATTTGATATGCAAAAAGCTGAATTTGATTTGCAAAAGGTTGAACTTGATTTTCAAAAGAGTCCATTTAATTTGCAAAAAGTGTGAATTTGATTTGCAAAAGGTTGAATTTAATTTGCAAAAGGTTGATATTTATTTGCAAAAGTATGAATTTAATTTGCAAAAGGGTGAATTTGATTTGCAAAAGGGTGAATTTAATTTGCAAAAGGTTGAATTTGATTTGCAAAAAATTGAACTTGATTTGCAAAAAGTTAAATTTGATATGCAAAAGGTTAAATTTGATATGCAAAAGAGTCCATTTAATTTGCAAAAAGTGTGAATTTGATTTGCAAAAAGTATGAATTTGATTTGCAAAAAGTTTGAACTTGATTTGCAAAAGGTTGAATTTGATATGCAAAAAGCTGAATTTGGAGTGCAAAACCTGCAATACTCGCTAAATCGATTGGTGACATTAATTGGCCGTGGAGAAAAGAAAAAATACAATGAAATTCTATTGAAACGATATTCCGCGATGTACAACTACTATCGATAAATCTTCTTTCACAACTGATTAACTTGTTAATAGGGGATTGCGACTTGGCAATTTATGAAATTGTACGCGCAATGCATGTTCCTTCGATCGTAACGCAACAGCCGCTTGCAGTGGGTCAGTGGGATCTCTGTTTGGGCGAAAGTTCGATACACGATCGTATCTAACCGATGCGCCATTTCCGGATATCTCTTTCCTTTCTCGACATTTTCCCAACACTTACAATTAGTCGCGTCGAAATTCGACCGATTAGAATCTACGACGCACTTAACCGCTGCAAACCATTAAATAAAGTATCAAGATCGATCATCATACGCGATTATCTCCAACGATATTAACGACTTGGCGTATTAACTTCGTAACTCCATTCGATATATGTACGTTCAGCGGAAAGAGAAAGAGAAAAGGAGAGAGTTCTATGTCCGTTTTGATCAAACCATTCGAATATTTTATAAATTTCACATGAAAATCATTTACAGGGAAAAGTTTCTCATCCGCAATTTAAAGGTAATAATATACATTAGGAATTGCGAAAGACTAAATTCGCAAGAGTTTCAAGCAATTGAATAAGGTTCTTTATTAAGATGAATTATCATTTGATACTTGTTACACTGCACCTTATGATTTAAAAGTGGTGTATTCATTGACCAGACTGCGGATGTTCATGCAAATGTATATTTTTAGAGGAAATTGGCAACAAAGTGGGACCTGGATGGAATTTTCTTTTGTCTTTAGAGGGTTTTAACTATGCACTGTTTAGTTTGCATATTTCGTGTGTTTTGCGTTTCTTTTTTAAGAACATATGCAAAATTATTCTGCTTATTTCGTATATGTTTATCATATTGCTATACTATGTACCGCGTATTTTTTGCTCATACATCAATTTTAATTGATAGCCCACTCCATCAGTCAAGCTGGCCCAGGGGACCCCCAGCAAGGATAAAAAGAGGGCCGATCTACGATTTTTATGGACAAAAACGGATACTTGCTCCAAGACGCTCCCTTGTGTGGACATCGAACGGACAAAAATCCTGCCTGGCTCCGACTTTGCTCCCTGGCGTGGACAAATCCGGACCACGAGGCAACGTTTAGATCCGTCTACCCAGTTAACGTTTCCGCGCCCTTTTGGTGAACGTGCGATAGTGACCGAGTGACAAGGACAATCTCGAAAACAGACGTTTAACGCTGCAGACGAGTGCGATAGCTCCGATAATAGTGGCACAGTGTTCTCGTGAGGTTGCGATATTTAAGTGTAGTCGACCCGAACCCCACACAACCTAAGACGCGAAGATCACGCACTATACTTGTAATTTATTCAAATTTAAATTGGAATCATGTTTGAATAATGGTTTCATTATTATGGCATATTTTCAATATTAACTCCACTTTTTGATATTCTTCCAATTTTAGTATCGAAACACAAACTTGGTGCTCAATTTTTCATAAATAAAACAAATTGAAGAAATTTTATTTCACTTTCGGCTTCTGAGTGGCTCATTTTCTGCATATGAGCCGTTCAGTGCACAAATCGATTAACTCCATAAAGTAAGAAGTCGAGAAATTATTATAAATATAAAAAGTTATGACTATACCAAGTGCTTTGACACTTAAATTTAAGATTTTTCAAAAAGTGGAGTTAATCGATTTGTGCACTGAACGGCTCATATGTCCGTATATTTTCATATTTCACATATTTTATTTATATAATTCGACATTGTATCCACAGTCTACTCGTTACATTGCAACTTACGATACAAACATTCTATGAAAAACAAAATAATTATAATAATTTCTAGATTACTACTGATTTCTCAGAGTTCAATTCTGGCAATCGTGGTAGGACGAGAGAGATCTTTAAATAAGTACTATGGCAGTATGGTATTTATAGAAGAATGTTACAAACTTTATTATCGACTCTGTACCTACAATGACAAATGACAAAGCCATAATTTTAATAAATTTATATTTTTCTTTTTTAATGAAATTTATGCAGTTACGTTTTCTGACACACACATGCTCTTTATCGTACCTTGTATTTTTCTATGATACACACAAGTTGAATATAAATTAATTTAAAAAGAAATACATATTAAATTCATAACTTGTATTATTTAACGATATTTCGAATTTTTTCGAAGAGGTACTTGAAGTGAACAACGATTCACCTTGTAAAGTCACTTTACACAAGAAGAACAATAAAAAGATTTGTGCTTCGTTAAGAATTATAAGGAACAAAAGCATTTCTATGGTGAGTCACTTGTGAGTAGAACCTTGGAATAAAACTTTTCTTTCATTGGTATTGCAAACTATTCCAATGAAATACTGTTTTTCTATAAATTGGTATTCTTAGAAATAAAGTAAGTATTGAAATATCCTGGGAAAAGTAAACGTGACTTTCTACATTTTTCACATGATGTTCATACGCAGACTGACTTAAAACGCAATTCATCAATTAACTACCAACTTTTACCAATTCTTTAAGTGGCCACGTTGCGTTTTCCTTTGTGAAGAAATATCAGTACTGTGTTCAAAATATACCCATCCCTCAATTTACGCGAATATCCGTTCCACGTGGATTTGATTTACGCGAATAAAAATCGCGTAAATTGAGTCTGTCGGTATAAAAGGAAAGATATTGGAAATAAAAGCTAGTAAAAGTTTTTCGCTGTAGGTTTTTCTCCTTCTTCAAGTCGATTCAAAATTTTCATTTTCATGTCCAAAGACATCGACTTTCTCTTCTTTCGTGTGATTGAAAGTTTGTTAGACATGACTGGGTTAAAATTAAAAAATATAAATTATAAATCTAAACAGTATAGTAACAATGTCGTCCTCTCAATGTCCAAAGTCGCACTGTTCGCTTCCGCACTACGGCCCAGCGGCCAAAGACAACGCCTTGTGCGGGCCTAACGCAACAAAGTTTCTTTCCGCGTCACGCGTTCCGCCAACCGATCTCACGATACTGACTGTTTAAAGTGTGAATTTTAAAACTTATAGGAAAATATGTGTGTGCATATCTGACCGCGTAAAATAAGATCGCGTAAATCAATTCCACGTAAATTGAGGGACGGGTGTAATAACTTCATACATTAAACGTATAATTTCATGCACAATTTGTATAATATTTAATTCGTACAATGTTAATAATCTGAATATACTGAAATAAATATCGTATAATGTTAATAATCTGAACATACTTAAACAAATGTTGTTGCCGAAGATTGTTTATTTTTTGTTTTATCGTTAAACACAGGTGTAGGGTAAACTAGTCTAATATGAGACCCCAGCATATCTCCGTTACAGAACCCTTGAATGTCGTAGCGATGCTGTTTTTTTTCGTAATTAACAAATAAATATGAAATTTGATTGAAATCAATCAAGCGTCTTCAACAAGCATATTTGTACAATACGTTACAGAAAGTTTTTCAAGTGGTTCGATTTAATTACAAATACCTCCAATGTAGTAAGTTTATGATCATTTTCATAAATACTGTTGTATAATGCATTCAATGGAGTTTAAGGCTTACTAGTTGCGTATCGTTAAATAACGAACACTTAACTCTTTCGCGACTAACGCCGGTTATATCCGGCATCCACTAAATGCTTCACACTGACTAGCGCCGGTTATGTCCGGCATCCACTAAATGCTTCACACTGGCTAGTGCCGGTTATATCCGGCATCCACTAAATGCTTCACACTGGCTA
>NW_017100643.1:27406-37712 GCF_001263275.1 Habropoda laboriosa | reverse complement strand
TTCGCGACTAGCGCCGGTTATATCCGGCACCCACTAAGCGCGTCGCATTGGCTCCCGCCTCGACAACTCAAAGTGAAGATTTATTTTAAAATACAGAACAAGGCCTCAACAACATTCCCTTTATCCAATACACCCTTAAATCCTCTACTGTTCCAACGAAATCCTCTAAGATTTGAAAAAACGCGAGACACTCTTAATGTGCATGGTGTGCACTAATGGCACGACGACCCGTTCGTTAGTGGCGTACCGATGGCTGATTCCGCCGTTAATCTCGAAGCTACTTAATAGCTATCGTGTTATTATTTCCGAATACGAGATCCTCGGAAGTTCCTATTATAAGAAGAGTCTCATATTAGCTACCCAATTTTGTTTTAGTGTACAAAGTGTTACCCGTGAGCCCACGAAGTCTACCGTGCTGAAGAAACAGATTTAATATGCCCAATGTGTGAAAAAAGACGGAAAAAATTAGGAACCCATTTTTTAAATCTGTATATTTGCATAATTTTCGTTTTTATTTTATTACGAAGGAACCGAATTTTCTTTGCTGTACATTCCAGTACCTTACAAAAGAATACATATCATACTTTTAAAACATGTATCGAATTTTAATAAAAGTGTTCTTAGTCGACAGTTACGACTTCTTTAAGAAATGGGTCTCATATTAGGCAACTTTACCCTACGTAATAAACATTCGAAAGAGTATTTACAGAATATTTATAAAGAAAATTAATTGAAGTATAAATTTTCAAAAATTAAATAAAGAGTATTTATAGTATAATAGAGAAAATATTTATTCCTAAGCTGTACCCGTGGAAATACTAAGCACTATAGATTTGCATTCGACAGCAGAATCAATTTGAAAAATAAAATTTCCTAAATAACTAGCGCAAATATAAATTCCAACATAGTCTAATCGACAGCAGCCATTTATTTCATTACTGGATAAACTTCATTTTAATATTTCATCGCAGAAAATGAAATTTTACTACTATTTAAATTTCACAAACGAATAGGTAGGGGAAAGTCGTGCAGTACCGGCCACTCTAAGCTTTCGTACTATAACTTGGGCTAATGTTGGTAAAAATGAAATTTGAAAAAAGTAATTTGTAGTACATAGGGTGCTTGATAAAAGGGGACAAATGGTTTTTCTTAAATTTTCTCATAAGGATAAATAATTCGTAGAAATAAAAATGTTGTAATTTGCAGCGAACGAAAAATTGTCGCACAGTACCGGCCAGCTACTTAGTTGGTAGATTTTAAGGTCTGAGTGATAAATAATGTTAGTAAAAATCATTTAAAAATAGAATAGAACTTTTATTTAGGCGCGTCTACAAATGTCACAGGTAAAGCGATCGATATTTTCTTGATCCGTGCACTCCATATGAGCCCAACCGTTGCATTTGATGCACTGCACCCAATCTTCGTTGAAGGATTCTTTACAAATGATGCACTCAGTGACTTGTTCGTCAATACCTAGGTTCCTTCTTCGTGAGCTACCTGTTTTCTTACTTATCCTCTTCTCGTAACCTCCTTCCTCTCTTGATTTTTCCATTTTTCTTTAGTATTTTCTCAGCTTTTCTTGTTTTTGCTTTCAATTTTTTCTCACCAACCAGTTTCTTCTTTTCCTGAACATCTTCTATAAAAGATACTGTTACGTCCGTCGTTTTCTCTGTGTTATCCTTGTTTCTGAAATATTATTTGCAGGACTGATGTTTTTAACAATTTTCATAAAATCAGAAGATACGCTTGCTCATTTCGGACATTTTTCTGCGGAAAAACAAAACCTAGCGACTTGAATTATAGGAAAAAATTTTAAAAAAAATTTGGCCGATACTGGACGACAAGCACGTGGAAAAACTTTTAGGTTTAATGCATAATATACAAAGCAAATTGCACAAACCGGGGCATTCGTGTATACCTACAAAGAAGAAAAACCTAGCGACTTGAATTATAGGAAAAAATTTTAAAAAAAATTTGGCCGATACCGGGGCGTTCATGTATACCTGATAGTCAAAAATAATGTACGTACTATAACAAAATTATTTAATTCCCTGAAAAGTTAGAAATCAGCTATGAAAAATCACTTTTATCGTACGGAACACCAGCGTAAACGTTAAAACGTCTTAGAACTCTGGTAATACTGAAGAAAAAAGAACGTCGCCGGAATGTGTTGCTCAGGGCTATAGTATTCGTTTGTTTTACCATCAATAGTGCAGTCAACTAACTCGGTATTATTGAAACGTGTGCTAATTCCTAATATACCTATCGGTTAGTCTTAATTATCTGAGTGAAATATTTTTCGAACACTTTCACTTGTCAACACTTTAGGTAAAATTAATCCACGTAACATGCTTATAAAAGTGTCCGACGCTGTTTCACAACGAGATCAATTTCGTACGATTAAATTGTGTACCGAAATGATACGTGACTTGAAATAAACACACTCGCCGTTTGCCAATCTCTTCTACTTTCGATAACAATGAACAAGAAAGAGGTTAAGCGAATTCAGGCGAATTCCATTCCGTTTTCCACCGAACTCCCATTCGTTTCCCCTACAACAAACAGCTGACCGATATAATTTCACGTGTTCCATTTTTATCCGGCCAGGAAACACGATCGCTATTCGATTGAATTCTGTCGATAAAAAGTAACGGTGCACCAATGCCGCATCGAATTTCGTAGCACGGAGGAATTCCGAAGGTTTAGTTTGATGAATCAAACAGTAGGAACGAGTAAAACAGCCAAGTGGAATAAGCGGTTAACCGTTATTCGACCCACCAAGGGACCTTGCTGCTGAAAGAAGCCACACTTCGGCTATGCTCGTATTTCGCCCATTCAAAATGAGATTGCAGAGAGGAAACTTTTAATATTTCAGCCTCTGTACGTGTGTACTGTCCGGCTTATGTACGGCCTTCGCAAGGTTTTGCATTCCACTGTGAAAAATAATTTCATACCAGGCTGACACAATACGAGGATTTAATATCAGAGTTGTGCTAATTCAATTGGACCGTAATTTAATTGCGTGATTGATTGCATAGTATTTCGATTACGTTGTAACTGAATTTGCATGATTCGAGCCTTTCAATTATTTCAATTGCTAATTGCTTTATCGTCGTTGTATTTGAAGTATAATGTAATTGTGATTCGATGGAATCAAATTACAGCTGAGGAACTCTGAAGAAAGTGAGGTAAATGTTCATTTTTATCTTTCCCGTCTATACGGCGTATAGTCCGACAAATCTAAAGTGAAGCCTCTCTGACGTCGCACAGGGTCTAAAAGTGGGAGATGTAGGGGAAGTTGCGACGGCTCGCTGTTAGTAAGCCAATAGGGATAGAATAAGGCTATCGCAGTTACTCTTCTATGAACAATAGATGACGATCGGGTCTCGTTCGAGCAGCCGATAATTGACCGGAATGATATTTTCAAGTGCTTGAAAAAAAATTAAGTTTACGACGCGCAGACACCATAAACAGGCGAACAGATGCCAAACGGCGTGCATCATGGTAAACTTTATTTTTTTATCCCATGTTCCCAGAATTTCTCTATTATTTCGATAAGCTTATTTTACAGGTTAAAATTCAAGCAATCCAATGGTATTTTTTCAAAATTATTCTACGAGTGGGAACAGTGTCAAATTAGCAATTGAAACTTTAGCAGCGATTATTGCTGTGAAATGAGCCCAAGGTCGAAATATTATCTTTAAACAAAGTCGAAATATTACGGTTAAAGCGACGACATGTCGTCTGATTTTGTCGAATTTTTCAAAATTTTAACATTAAATAATGGCTGTTTGATGGCTTTTATTGGTTGTAAAAAGTGGCTGTCGGTCTGAGGTGGTACGCTATTTTTCATTGCAACCTTTGATGGCTTTTATTGGCTGTGAAAAGTGGCTTTCGGTCTGTGGAGGCACGCTATTTTTCATTGCAGCCAGAAATTTTTTAGCTCCTTAAGCAATTTTTTAATGCGCCGAAATCTACTTTTATTATTCAGGAATAGGAAAAATATATTTACATTTCAGTTTTCTAACTGTTAAAAAATATAAATACATTTCCTGAGGCTTCCTTTACAATAACAATTTATTGTGTACGAGTCGCTTAGAAATTAACGTCTGCGCTATTAAATATATCTTACGCGCCAACGTAGATAAGAGGACAAGGCGACCAAATAATTTTTAGTTTTCCGATCTTTTATCAGCGTTGTTACATTATCGACAGCTGACTTAAATTCGTTTGTCTAAACCATTTACCTACAGCGCAACTTCCCCTCAAGGGCCTGCAGTGTAAGACCCAAGAGTAGTGGGGATGACCTGAACCGCCTATTTTGCCTCCATTTTGCTAGGCTGTGACGTCAGAGGCTTCACTTTAAGTTTGTCGGACAGTACCTTTCGTTAATGAGTGTTACGCGGTTGCCACTATTTTTTCCCTTAATATATATTATAAGTTGTGTGAAGCAGGTACGTGTTTCACTTTTTTAAATGTATGTTTGAATTTTGAAAAAAATATAACACAGAAGACTATTTCTACTCAGATAGTATGAATTTATAAATGATACCATATTTCCACGTGTTTCCCCATCTTTCATTACCTCACACTTTCGTAATTCAATTACCCCTTGTAATTGTATTTCATTTACAATTACTAATAACACGATAATTTAATTAAATAAGAAATCTAAATTACGAATTACAGCGTAATTTGAATTACTTTGTAATTATAATTTATGGAATAGTAATTCAATTGTAATTCTGCACAACTGCAACAATGTGCCTTTTTCGGGAACGATTCGCTGCAACAATGTTGCAAACCCGGTAACACGTTTGCAACAATGTGCAAATTTCGGGGGCGACTCGCGGCAACAAAGTTGCAAATTCGATAACGCATTTGCAACAATGTGCAATTTTCACGGGCGACTCGCGGTAACAAAGTTGCAAAACGGCGCTCTGAGCAACAATGTGCGTTTTTTCGAGAACGTTCCGCGGCAACAAAATTGCAAACCCGATAACACGTTTGCAACAATGTGCGGTTTTTGGGAGCGACTCGCGGTAACAAAGTTGCAAAAGGCGCGCCGTGCAACAATGTGCGTTTTTTCGAGAACGATTCGCGGCAAAAATGTTGCAAACTCGACAATACGTTTGCCACAATGTGCATTCGAAAATAATACGAGTTAACGATGTTACAAGCGAGAATGACGCTTGTAACAATGTTACATTCAAGCGTAGTGCTTGTAATAATGTTTGCGTTCGAAATAACGTTTCTAATAATGTTGCAATCAGAAATAGAGATTCCAACAATGTTTGCGTTCAAATATAACGCTTCAAGCAATGTTGCATTGAAAAGTAACGCGTACAGCAATGTTTTGCATTCGAAATAGTGCTTCCATCGATGTTGCATTCGAGAATAGAGACTGCAACAATGTGTGCATTCAAGTTTCAAAGATGAACAGTGAAATAAAAGTATCTTATTACTTAAAAATCACCGTTCAACGATATAAAAGTTCTTTTCCTGCTACTGCAACCGTGTCGCACACCTCGATCAATTTGCAACATCAACTCACACTGATTTCCGTATATACATTTTTCAAATGATTTCGAATCGTTCCCTAATTGATATTTTCATTTTGTCCGGTTAAATTCATACAACTAGCCACTATTCGTCTGTCATAAACCGCTGCGTTAACATGCACACAGTACGTGCGCATACTTTTAGACCACCCGGTAGATTATTTACACTCCATGCACTGTTTACGTTGACGTCGCTCTTGGGCCTAGCCGAAATGGCGCGACGACCAATCGCATGCGTCACATCGGTAGGTAGTAGTGGGAACTGCGCAGAACGGACGAAAATCGGTCCGAGAGCGAGGTTACTCTTATTTTGAACGATGCATAGCTCTTCCTTCGAAACGCTTTTCAACCCGTTGGTCATTTCTCGTTGTTTAGCTTTTATATCCCCAAAATGAAAATGCAGCTCTCGCATATTTTTGACTTTCGAGAAAGGGAAGAAGTCACACGGGGCGAAATCAGGGGAATAGAGGTATTTTGTCCTTTATTTTGTGAATTGTAATAGTAAATTAAACATTGGCACGCAACACACAGACTTCATATACCGTTTAATTTTTAATATACGCTTAGCGGGAACAGAGGGCTTTGCCTTAGTCCCTTAACCCCCCTTAACCGCTAAACGCTCAGATTTTGTTCAAATTTACCGTCGAAAGAAGCACAAATTTTGTTTTTTGCATTCATTCATATTCTGTGGATATTGTAACATGTTTTCCGCATTTTTAGCGAGTACTTTTACTGAAACAGAGAAAGAAAAGCGAAAGATGGAATATAACGCAAATCATTCTGTTTCGAGTAATAAAATTTATTAAAGAATTTAGCAAAATTTCATAAAAAATAACAATAACAACGATAGGAAAAAGAAAATAAATCTGAAAACTATCGAAAGGAAGGCACAATAACAACGATTACTGATCGCTGGTCACTCAAAGAGACTAAGGAAATGAATAGCAGATTTATTAAAAAACAGTTTATTCTTATGAAAGGCATCAAAATTAAATTTTTTTTTAAACATGAAACAATTTCCGATTCGTCCTTTATTTTCTCCGAAAAAATATGGTCGTCGTAATTATATCTCAAATTAATTGTATCGTTTATGAGCAATAGTTGGACATATTTATTTGCCGATTACAAATCTAGTACAATAATCTATCCGAACAAATTTGCTCTCGTTAATTTGAAAGAGGTACGTCGTACTAAAAATTACCGCAGTTTGCGTAAGTGAGTCTTGCAACCTGGCAAAAATTCGAAAGTGAATTCTAACGGATAGAAGGAACAGATAACACTGTTAAAGACTCACATTAATTTCCCACCAACTTAGTACACAGATACGAACACGTTATCACGCTATTGTTTGCATTCAGAAAATGTTATCACTTCCGATAAATGCAATCGTTGCTACACCTTGCACAGAACACAATAGCAAAGGAAAGAAGTACAGTAGAGCGTCAGTTATCCGAACCACCTCAGTTCCCAATTGGTTCGGACAATTGACGCTCTACTGTATACAGGGTAGGCCGAAAATCGTAGTACAACCGGAGAAAATATTTTGGTATAACATTTTCTCATCCGGGGCTCCGTTTTCGAGAAAATCGACTTTAAATTTTCGAGTACGCATGCACCCAACTATGTCGTGGATGAACGGATCTCGATATAGACCATATGTCGTAGGTTTATGAGTAATAGTAAAGCATGTAATTATCAAAAATTGTTGCAAAAATTAATACAAAATTGTTGTACGCGAATAAATATCGCGTAAATTGAGTCTGTCGGTATAAAAGGAAAAATATTGGAAATAAGAGCTAGTAAAAGTTTTTCGCTGTAGGTTTTTCTCCTTCTTCAAGTCGATTCAAAATTTTCATTTTCATGTCCAAAGACATCGACTTTCTCTTCTTTCGTGTGATTGAAAGTTTGTTAGACATGACTGGGTCAAAATTAAAAAATATAAATTATAAATCTAAACAGTATAGTAACAATGTCGTCCTCTCAACGTCTAAAGTCGCACTGTTCGCTTCCGCACTACGGCCCAGCGGCCAAAGACAACGCCTTGTGCGGGCCTAACGCAACAAAGTTTCTTTCCGCGTCACGCGCTCCGCCAACCGATCTCACGATACTGACTGTATAAAAGTGTGAATTTTAAAACTTATAGGAAAATATGTGTGCACATATCTGAACGTGTAAAATAAGATCGCGTAAATTGAGGCAAATTTGTCGCGTAAAACAAATACTCGCGTAAAAAAGTGCCGCGTAAATCGAGGGATGGGTGTAATTGTCTTAATGGCCCGCTAAACATTTTGGAATTTACAATTTGGCCCACCTAGGAAAAACTTTGGGAACCCCTGATTTACACGGTATACTGAGAAACCGATCTGCCGTATAAATCTGGGGATAGGTATAGTGTTAATATAACAAATACAAATGTTTCTATTAAGGGCAACACGTACGTATCTGCAGTACAATCTCATAATCATTTGTTCCTACGTAAGTTACTATTATGCAACGATTCTTACGATTCACAGTGATTGCGTATCCGGTTGATTACGCTTAATGATGTTATATACATCACGAGTCTCGGAGATAGTGTTGGATTCACATCACGCCACCACTCAAGTTCTCGTCATTTCCGAGTTAAACGATGTTACAATGCAACACCATACTCGTGAGACTGCACACTCCCGTACATCAGGTTGGGAAATCTGTTTAACGTTTTAGAATTCAAACGAAGCTCCGTTCATAATGTGTACTTTCTAGGGAGAAAAAGAAGTGTATAAATTTACAATATACTTGCTTTCCTTCCATTTTTCACTTTTCTTCACCATTAATTGCGCTGAAATTTCCAAAGACACAAACCGGCCAATAAACAACGTTGAAAACAGGGATCCTGAAAATTTGGGCCGAAGGGAACGAATACAGCTTATTCAGGATACAGGAAGTCGAATGAATAAAAAGAATGATATAAATTCATGTGCAAATATGCTTTAGCAAAAAATTCTAAAAAATCAGAGATTCGTTATCTGTTGAGCAAAGTTGTACAATATTTGCCGGTTTCGTGACAAAAGAAAATTACTGTCACGTAAACGTTCCAGTGAAATGACACGCGGCGTACCAGCTTTGTTCTACTCCGCCGGAGTATAACACGGCAATGTTTCGGTTCATCGTTATTCACGACACTTGTATCCGCTAAAATCTGCAAAACCGTGCACATTCCAATGTCCTGCCAATTAGAATCATAGATAAAGCTGGATCAATGAACGGTTGCATATCCCCGGTAGAAGACAAATTTCCTTTCTTCAGCAGCCCGAATAACGGTTGTAATTCAGCGTTTCTTTGCACGCGCCTGCGGTATTATGTAAAATTTGCAGAATAGAAGGAAATCCAACATTGTATTACTTTGAATGCCTGTATTTCATTGTACAACGTTCCAGTGCAATGACATGTGGGATACAAACATTGTCCTTCTTCGCCGGAGTACAACTGTCGTAAATCGTAAGAGTAAACTGAGTAAAATAGTGTAAATTATTATTCTCACGATTTGTAAAGATTTCTGTTATAAGTCATAACACATGTTGAAAAGTTTCTTCTGCTGCGAGCAAGACTTTGGAAAACGATGTCGAATTTTCTATGGTTTTTAAAAATAATACACATTCGACTGGATAGTGAACTACAATTTTCTTTCAGAAGATTCCAAAAAATATTTATAGATTATACACTTAATACATCATTCTGAATTTAGTCATGTTTACTTTATACCTAAACAAATTCTTCGATATTAACGAATAACTAAAAGAAAAATAGAATCGCCTCGAGAATCTTGACATAACTTTTCACGCCATTATCGCTTCAGCCAGAATTATTATACATCACACATTTAATGTAAAAAACGCTGTTTTCTTATGCAAATAACTAAAAAGGGTCAATTTTATTCCGAAAATTAGAAAGTTGATACAAGCACTTTTATTTACTTGGTCAGCATTTTTTTAAATCAATGGTAAGCAGCTTTTAAAATTAAAATAAATAAATCTTCAGTTAGATTAGGATATTTTCTTATACACACTGACCATCTATTTAAAATACCGAGAAATTATTATGTTTACTAATAGTTTAATAAAAATACTGACAGTTTTTGTATTAATCGATACAATACTGACCACTTCTATTACGAACTGATGTTCATATTTTAAATACCGACAATTTCTTTAAAGTACTGATTACAAAATTTTTGAAAATACCGACCCAATAAATAGCAGCCAGTTGAAATGCGTATGTTGTGAATCCCAATACTCGTAGAAAAGCAAAGCACAGCACAGTCATGTTCAAAACAATTTGAAAATTTTTAAACTGCAAGGTTAATTAATAGGTTAATTAACACGTTCGTCGCCCAGCGTGAATCGGTCGAGTTTCTCGTGGGGCCCAAATCCGATAGTCGGAGCGCAAGAACGTAAACAGAGCGATTAGCTGGAATTTGCGTTCTATGTTACCAGAAGAGGAGACAAATTCTCGAACGCCAGGAAAAGACCAACATATTGTCCCAATTGTCCAAAATCACCAGAAATGTGTTCCAACTGTTTTAACGAATACCATGCTACGTAGTATAATGTTGTATTTTATTTTAAATATAAATTAACGTATAGTATAATATAGTGCGATATTCCATTAAATTCTTGTGTTACAAATGGGATTTTTATAAATTACTTGTAAAATCCTATTTAACTTGACGAAGAAGAACGTCACCCATATCTGGGTGACGGGTA